>NC_133138.1:2207500-2360000 GCF_048418815.1 Hemitrygon akajei | reverse complement strand
CCTGACGATGGATGGTAGCAGTGAGAAGAGAGCGTGGCCTGGGTGGTGGGGGTCCCTGACGATGGATGGTAGCAGTGAGAAGAGAGCGAGGCCTGGGTGGTGGGGGTCCCTGACGATGGATGGCAGCAGTGAGAAGAGAGCGTGGCCCGGGTGGTGGGGGTCCCTGATGGCAGCAGTGAGAAGAGAGCGTGGCCCGGGTGGTGGGGGGTCCCTGATGGCAGCAGTGAGAAGAGAGCGTGGCCCGGGTGGTGGGGGTCCCTGATGATGGATGGCAGCAGTGAGAAGAGAGCGTGGCCCGGGTGGTGGGGGTCCCTGACGATGGATGGCGGCAGTGAGAAGAGGACGTGGCCCGGGTGGTGGGGGTCCCTGACGATGGATGGCGGCAGTGAGAAGAGAGCGTGGCCTGGGTGGTGGGGGGTCCCTGACGATGGATGGTAGCAGTGAGAAGAGAGCGTGGCCTGGGTGGTGGGGGTCCCTGACGATGGATGGTAGCAGTGAGAAGAGAGTGTGACCTGGGTGGTGGGGGTCCCTGACGATGGATGGTAGCAGTGAGAAGAGAGCGTGGCCTGGGTGGTGGGGGTCCCTGACGATGGATGGTAGCAGTGAGAAGAGAGCGAGGCCTGGGTGGTGGGGGTCCCTGACGATGGATGGCAGCAGTGAGAAGAGAGCGTGGCCCGGGTGGTGGGGGTCCCTGATGGCAGCAGTGAGAAGAGAGCGTGGCCCGGGTGGTGGGGGTCCCTGAAGATGGATGGCAGCAGTGAGAAGAGAGCGTGGCCTGGGTGGTGGGGGCTCCTGATGATGGATGCTGCAGTGAGAAGAGAGTGTGGCCTGGGTGGTGGGGGTCCCTGATGATGGTTGTCAGCAGTGAGAAGAGAGCGTGGCCTGGGTGGTGGGGGTCCCTGACGATGGATGGCAGCAGTGAGAAGAGAGCGTGGCCCGGGTGGTGGGGGTCCCTGACGATGGATGGCGGCAGTGAGAAGAGAGCGTGGCCCGGGTGGTGGGGGTCCCTGACGATGGATGGCGGCAGTGAGAAGAGAGCGTGGCCCGGGTGGTGGGGGTCCCTGACGATGGATGGCGGCAGTGAGAAGAGAGCGTGGCCCGGGTGGTGGGGGTCCCTGACGATGGATGGCGGCAGTGAGAAGAGAGCGTGGCCCGGGTGGTGGGGGTCCCTGACGATGGATGGCGGCAGTGAGAAGAGAGCGTGGCCCGGGTGGTGGGGGTCCCTGACGATGGATGGCGGCAGTGAGAAGAGAGCGTGGCCCGGGTGGTGGGGGTCCCTGACGATGGATGGCGGCAGTGAAAAGAGAGCGTGGCCCGGGTGGTGGGGGTCCCTGACGATGGATGGCGGCAGTGAGAAGAGAGCGTGGCCCGGGTGGTGGGGGTTCCTGACGATGGATGGCGGCAGTGAGAAGAGAGCGTGGCCCGGGTGGTGGGGGTCCCTGAGGATGGATGGCAGCAGTGAGAAGAGAGCGTGGCCCGGGTGGTGGGGGTCCCTGACGCTGGATGGCGGCAGTGAGAAGAGAGCGTGGCCCGGGTGGTGGGGGTCCCTGACGATGGATGGCAGCAGTGAGAAGAGAGCGTGGCCCGGGTGGTGGTGGTCCCTGACGATGGATGGCGGCAGTGAGAAGAGAGCGTGGCCCGGGTGGTGGGGGTCCCTGACGATGGATGGCAGCAGTGAGAAGAGAGCGTGGCCCGGGTGGTGGGGGTCCCTGACGATGGATGGCAGCAGTGAGAAGAGAGCGTGGCCCGGGTGGTGGGGGTCCTTGACGATGGATGGCAGCAGTGAGAAGAGAGCGTGGCCCGGGTGGTGGGGGTCCCTGACGATGGATGGTAACAGTGAGAAGAGAGCGTGGCCCGGGTGGTGGGGGTCCCTGATGGCAGCAGTGAGAAGAGAGCGTGGCTCGGGTGGTGGGGGTCCCTGACGATGGATGGCAGCAGTGAGAAGAGAGCGTGGCCCGGGTGGTGGGGGTCCCTGACGATGGATGGTAACAGTGAGAAGAGAGTGTGGCCCGGATGGTGGGGGTCCCTGATGGCAGCAGTGAGAAGAGAGCGTGGCTCGGGTGGTGGGGGTCCCTGACGATGGATGGCAGCAGTGAGAAGAGAGCGTGGCCCGGGTGGTGGGGGTCCTTGACGATGGATGGCAGCAGTGAGAAGAGAGCGTGGCCCGGGTGGTGGGGGTCCCTGACGATGGATGGCAGCAGAGAGAAGAGAGCGTGGCCCAGGTGGTGGGGGTCCCTGATGGCAGCAGTGAGAAGAGAGCGTGGCTCGGGTGGTGGGGGTCCCTGATGGCAGCAGTGAGAAGAGCGTGGCCTGGGTGGTGGGGGTCCCTGACGATGGATGGCAGCAGTGAGAAGAGAGCGTGGTCCGGGTGGTGGGGGTCCCTGACGATGGATGGCAGCAGTGAGAAGAGAGCGTGGCCCCGGGTGGTGGGGGTCCCTGATGATGGATGGCGGCAGTGAGAAGAGAGCGTGGCCCGAGTGGTGGGGGTCCCTGACGATGGATGGCGGCAGTGAGAAGAGAGCGTGGCCCGAGTGGTGGGGGTCCCTGACGATGGATGGCAGCAGTGAGAAGAGAGCGTGGCCCGGGTGGTGGGGGTCCCTGACGATGGATGGCGGCAGTGAGAAGAGAGCGTGGCCCGGGTGGTGGGGGCCCCTGACGATGGATGGCGGCAGTGAGAAGAGAGCGTGGCCCGGGTGGTGGGGGTCCCTGACGATGGATGGCGGCAGTGAGAAGAGAGTGTGGCCCGGGTGGTGGGGGTCCCTGACGATGGATGGCGGCAGTGAGAAGAGAGCGTGGCCTGGGTGGTGGGGGGTCCCTGACGATGGATGGCAGCAGTGAGAAGAGAGCGTGGCCCGGGTGGTGGGGGTCCCTGACGATGGATGGCAGCAGTGAGAAGAGAGCGTGGCCCGGGTGGTGGGGGTCCCTGACGATGGATGGCAGCAGTGAGAAGAGAGCGTGGCCCGGGTGTTGGTGGTCCCTGACGATGGATGGTAACAGTGAGAAGAGAGCGTGGCCCGGGTGGTGGGGGTCCCCGACGATGGATGGCAGCAGTGAGAAGAGAGCGTGGCCTGGGTGGTGGGGGCTCCTGATGATGGATGCTGCAGTGAGAAGAGAGCGTGGCCCGGGTGCTGGTGGTCCCTGACGATGGATGGTAACAGTGAGAAGAGAGCGTGGCCCGGGTGGTGGGGGTTCCTGACGTTGGATGGCAGCAGTGAGAAGAGAGCGTGGCCCGGGTGGTGGGGGTCCTTGACGATGGATGGCAGCAGTGAGAAGAGAGCGTGGCCCGGGTGGTGGGGGTCCCTGACGATGGATGGCAGCAGAGAGAAGAGAGCGTGGCCCAGGTGGTGGGGGTCCCTGATGGCAGCAGTGAGAAGAGAGCGTGGCTCGGGTGGTGGGGGTCCCTGATGGCAGCAGTGAGAAGAGCGTGGCCTGGGTGGTGGGGGGTCCCTGACGATGGATGGCAGCAGTGAGAAGAGAGCGTGGTCCGGGTGGTGGGGGTCCCTGACGATGGATGGCAGCAGTGAGAAGAGAGCGTGGCCCGGGTGGTGGGGGCCCCTGACGATGGATGGCGGCAGTGAGAAGAGAGCGTGGCCCGGGTGGTGGGGGTCCCTGACGATGGATGGCGGCAGTGAGAAGAGAGCGTGGCCCGGGTGGTGGGAGTCCCTGACGATGGATGGCGGCAGTGAGAAGAGAGTGTGGCCCGGGTGGTGGGGGTCCCTGACGATGGATGGCGGCAGTGAGAAGAGAGCGTGGCCTGGGTGGTGGGGGTCCCTGACGATGGATGGCAGCAGTGAGAAGAGAGCGTGGCCCGGGTGGTGGGGGTCCCTGACGATGGATGGCAGCAGTGAGAAGAGAGCGTGGCCCGGGTGGTGGGGGTCCCTGACGATGGATGGCAGCAGTGAGAAGAGAGCGTGGCCCGGGTGTTGGTGGTCCCTGACGATGGATGGTAACAGTGAGAAGAGAGCGTGGCCCGGGTGGTGGGGGTCCCCGACGATGGATGGCAGCAGTGAGAAGAGAGCGTGGCCTGGGTGGTGGGGGCTCCTGATGATGGATGCTGCAGTGAGAAGAGAGCGTGGCCCGGGTGCTGGTGGTCCCTGACGGTGGATGGTAACAGTGAGAAGAGAGCGTGGCCCGGGTGGTGGGGGTTCCTGACGTTGGATGGCAGCAGTGAGAAGAGAGCGTGGCCCGAGTGGTGGGGGTCCCTGACGATGGATGGCGGCAGTGAGAAGAGAGCGTGGCCCGGGTGGTGGGGGTCCCTGATGGCAGCAGTGAGAAGAGAGCGTGGCCCGAGTGGTGGGGGTCCCTGACGATGGATGGCAGCAGTGAGAAGAGAGCGTGGCCTGGGTGGTGGGGGTCCCTGATGGCAGCAGTGAGAAGAGAGCGTGGCCCGGGTGGTGGGGGTCCCTGACGATGGATGGCGGCAGTGAGAAGAGAGCGTGGCCCGGGTGGTGGGGGTCCCTGACGATGGATGGCGGCAGTGAGAAGAGAGCGTGGCCCGGGTGGTGGGGGGTCCCTGACGATGGATGGCGGCAGTGAGAAGAGAGCGTGGCCCGGGTGGTGGGGGTCCCTGACGATGGATGGCGGCAGTGAGAAGAGAGCGTGGCCCGGGTGGTGGTGGTCCCTGACGATGGATGGTAGCAGTGAGAAGAGAGCGTGGCCCGGGTGGTGGTGGTCCCTGACGATGGATGGTAACAGTGAGAAGAGAGCGTGGCCCAGGTGGTGGGTGTCCCTGATGGCAGCAGTGAGAAGAGAGCGTGGCCCGGGTGGTGGGTGTCCCTGACGATGGGTGGCAGCAGTGAGAAGAGAGCGTGGCCCGGGTGGTGGGGGTCCCTGACGATGGATGGTAGCAGTCAGTAGAGAGCGTGGCCCGGGTGGTGGGGGTCCCTGACGATGGATGGCAGCAGTGAGAAGAGAGCGTGGCCCCGGGTGGTGGGTGTCCCTGATGATGGATGGCGGCAGTGAGAAGAGAGCGTGGCCCGAGTGGTGGGGGTCCCTGACGATGGATGGCGGCAGTGAGAAGAGAGCGTGGCCCGAGTGGTGGGGGTCCCTGACGATGGATGGCAGCAGTGAGAAGAGAGCGTGGCCCGAGTGGTGGGGGTCCCTGACGATGGATGGCGGCAGTGAGAAGAGAGCGTGGCCCGAGTGGTGGGGGTCCCTGACGATGGATGGCAGCAGTGAGAAGAGAGCGTGGCCCGGGTGGTGGGGGTCCCTGACGATGGATGGCGGCAGTGAGAAGAGAGCGTGGCCCGGGTGGTGGGGGTCCCTGACGATGGATGGCGGCAGTGAGAAGAGAGCGTGGCCCGGGTGGTGGGGGTCCCTGACGATGGATGGCGGCAGTGAGAAGAGAGTGTGGCCCGGGTGGTGGGGGTCCCTGACGATGGATGGCGGCAGTGAGAAGAGAGCGTGGCCTGGGTGGTGGGGGTCCCTGACGATGGATGGCAGCAGTGAGAAGAGAGCGTGGCCCGGGTGGTGGGGGGTCCCTGACGATGGATGGCAGCAGTGAGAAGAGAGCGTGGCCCGGGTGGTGGGGGTCCCTGACGATGGATGGCAGCAGTGAGAAGAGAGCGTGGCCCGGGTGTTGGTGGTCCCTGACGATGGATGGTAACAGTGAGAAGAGAGCGTGGCCCGGGTGGTGGGGGTCCCTGACGATGGATGGCAGCAGTGAGAAGAGAGCGTGGCCCGGGTGCTGGTGGTCCCTGACGATGGATGGTAACAGTGAGAAGAGAGCGTGGCCCGGGTGGTGGGGGTTCCTGACGTTGGATGGCAGCAGTGAGAAGAGAGCGTGACCCGAGTGGTGGGGGTCCCTGACGATGGATGGCGGCAGTGAGAAGAGAGCGTGGCCCGGGTGGTGGGGGTCCCTGATGGCAGCAGTGAGAAGAGAGCGTGGCCCCAGTGGTGGGGGTCCCTGACGATGGATGGCAGCAGTGAGAAGAGAGCGTGGCCTGGGTGGTGGGGGGTCCCTGATGGCAGCAGTGAGAAGAGAGCGTGGCCCGGGTGGTGGGGGTCCCTGACGATGGATGGCGGCAGTGAGAAGAGAGCGTGGCCCGGGTGGTGGGGGTCCCTGACGATGGATGGCGGCAGTGAGAAGAGAGCGTGGCCCGGGTGGTGGGGGGTCCCTGACGATGGATGGCGGCAGTGAGAAGAGAGTGTGGCCCGGGTGGTGGGGGTCCCTGACGATGGATGGCGGCAGTGAGAAGAGAGCGTGGCCCGGGTGGTGGTGGTCCCTGACGATGGATGGTAGCAGTGAGAAGAGAGCGTGGCCCGGGTGGTGGTGGTCCCTGACGATGGATGGTAACAGTGAGAAGAGAGCGTGGCCCAGGTGGTGGGTGTCCCTGATGGCAGCAGTGAGAAGAGAGCGTGGCCCGGGTGGTGGGGGGTCCCTGACGATGGATGGTAGCAGTGAGTAGAGAGCGTGGCCCGGGTGGTGGGGGTCCCTGACGATGGGTGGCAGCAGTGAGAAGAGAGCGTGGCCCGGGTGGTGGGGGTCCCTGACGATGGATGGTAGCAGTGAGTAGAGAGCGTGGCCCGGGTGGTGGGGGGTCCCTGACGATGGATGGCAGCAGTGAGAAGAGAGCGTGGCCCGGGTGGTGGGTGTCCCTGATGGCAGCAGTGAGAAGAGAGCGTGGCCCGGGTGGTGGGGGTCCCTGATGGCAGCAGTGAGAAGAGAGCGTGGCCTGGGTGGTGGGGGTCCCTGACGATGGATGGTAGCAGTGTGAAGAGAGCGTGGCCCGGGTGGTGGGGGTCCCTGATGGCAGCAATGAGAAGAGAGCGTGGCCCGGGTGGTGGGGGCTCCTGATGATGGATGCTGCAGTGAGAAGTGAGCGTGGCCTGGGTGGTGGGGGCTCCTGATGATGGATGCTGCAGTGAGAAGTGAGCGTGGCCCGGGTGGTGGGGGTCCCTGATGGCAGCAGCGAGAAGAGAGCGTGGCCCGGGTGGTGGGGGTCCCTGTTGGCAGCAGCGAGAAGAGAGCGTGGCCCGGGTGGTGGGGGTCCCTGACGATGGATGGCAGCAGTGAGAAGAGAGCGTGGCCCGGGTGGTGGGGGTCCCTGATGGCAGCAGTGAGAAGAGAGCGTGGCCCGGGTGGTGGGGGTCCCTGATGGCAGCAGTGAGAAGAGAGCGTGGCCCGGGTGGTGGGGGTCCCTGATGGCAGCAGTGAGAAGAGAGCGTGGCCCGGGTGGTGGGGGCTCCTTATGATGGATGCTGCAGTGAGAAGTGAGCGTGGCCCGGGTGGTGGGGGTCCCTGACGATGGATGGCAGCAGTGAGAAGAGAGCGTGGCCCGGGTGGTGGGGGTCCCTGATGGCAGCAGTGAGAAGAGAGCGTGGCCCGGGTGGTGGGGGTCCCTGATGGCAGCAGTGAGAAGAGAGCGTGGCCCGGGTGGTGGGGGTCCCTGATGGCAGCAGTGAGAAGAGAGCGTGGCCCGGGTGGTGGGGGGTCCCTGATGGCAGCAGTGAGAAGAGAGCGTGGCCCGGGTGGTGGGGGTCCCTGATGGCAGCAGTGAGAAGAGAGCGTGGCCCGGGTGGTGGGGGTCCCTGATGTCAGCAGTGAGAAGAGAGCGTGGCCCGGGTGGTGGGGGTCCCTGATGGCAGCAGTGAGAAGAGAGCGTGGCCCGGGTGGTGGGGGTCCCTGATGGCAGCAGTGAGAAGAGAGCGTGGCCCGGGTGGTGGGGGCTCCTGATGATGGATGCTGCTTTCCTACGTTAAAGCTCAATGGTAGGGAGGGATTTGCCCGAGTTGGGCTGGGGCGTCTCCACTACTCTTTGTAGGAGTTCATACAACCAGGCATCGTAGTAGGTACAGAGAGCAGATCCCACTCCGTAGCTGATAAAATTGCACGGAGACAGAACTGACAACTTAATTAGCGCTTAATGCGCTTTTACACCCGTGCTGTCGCTGACTGATTCCAGCAGGTATCTCGAGAAAGCAGAGTGGCGAAATACAGTAACAATTTTATCTTCACGTAGCTATTGAGAGAAAAGACAGTTGGCAGCTGCACACAAGGGTATTTATTTACATATTTGTGAATGTTAATGAGTGAAAATCGGGAACTGTGTGTTTTCGACATAATTATCACCCTCGATAAAATTACTGCTTTTAAACGTGTGGAGACTCTGAGAATCGAGTACCGCAGAGAGACAGCCGCAGCGTCATCCTCAGTTGTGGCTCCACCGGTACTCGGTGCTGTACTCCAACGGGCTGAGGGTTTGACCCCCATCTCCGCCGCTGTCTGTGCCGAGTCGGCGCGCTCTCACACATTCCGTGCGCCAGGTTCAGTGGGTTTTTAACCGCTGTACGATGTCCCCAGTGTGAGCGGCAGGGCTGGAATCGGGGGGTTGTATTTTCACAGGGTAACAAGCCCTGTCACAAACTCCTTAGGCAGGAATTGAACCCTCGTCGCTGGCACTGAAAAGCCTTGCGCTACCATTCCGCCTCCTTGATGGAAGACCGGGGAGAGTGAAGTGGGATTAGTGTAAATGGTGTGTGTGAGTGTGTGTGTGTGTGTGTGTGTGTGTGGGGGGTTGATAAGACCATAAGACAGGAGCAAATTAGGCCATTCAGCCCATCAAATCTGCTCCACCATTCCATCACGGCTGATTTATTATACCTCAACCCCATTCTCCAGCCTTCTCGTAACCTTTGACACCTGACTAATCAAGAACCCATCTTCCTTCACTTTAAATATACCCATTGACTTAGCTTCCACAGTCATCTGTGGCAATGAATTTCACAGATTCACCACCCTCTGGCTAAAGAAATTCCTCCTCATCTCTGTTCTGTTCTAGATGGACGTCCCTCTATTCTGAGGTTGTGGCCGTCAACGTCACAGTCGGGGTAAAATTCACTGTAACACGCTGTAAGGATACACTGCTAATGTAATGGCTTCTCTGTAATGTTCGCTGCTGAGGTAACGGTTTCTCTGTAGCAGCAATGTTTGGGTTATGGCTGGAGATGACAGGACTGTGGTATGCATTGTAGCCAATCAGAGATTGTTGCTTTGTCTTGTTAATCTGGAAGGAGACTTATCGCGGTCTTTTGTCAAAGAGAGACGAAGCGGGAAGACACGTGTGGAGAGAGCTGCTAGACCACCGGACGGAGTGGACTGGGATCTGAGGGTCCAGAGGTCGGCAACGCTCGGAGGAGACCGACAATGGAAGAATGGTGACTGGGTGAGCTCCAGCGTGAACTTCTGACTTTTCTTTGAAATTGGCCCTTTTTAAAATTTCATTATTAACCATATATTCAGATTAAGATTTACAAAGTTCAATCATGTAGTTGCATAGGGTGTACTGTCTGATATTTTATATTGTGGGTTTGTAACTGGGGGTACATTACACAGCATCCACACAAACGTCGTTTCTCAGTTTGGTGGGGCCAGAGGCTGTTTCCCCTAGACCAACACGAGCTGGGCGAGCTCGAGGGCCACATCAACATAAATTTATTATCAAAGTTCACTTTCTTACAGACATTTACAGGAAAATAAATAAATACAACAGAAATTATGAAAACTATAAATAACAAAGACTGGGAAACAACTGATGTACAAAAGAAGACAAATTGTGCAAATAAAATTAAATAACACTGAGAACATGAGATGGAGAGTCCTTGAAAGCGAGTCCATAGGTTATGGGAACAGTTCCGTGATGGGGTGAGTGAATTTATCCCCTCTAGCCGTGGGTCCTGAGGCTCCTGTACCTCATTCATTATGGTAGTAGCCAAAAGAGAGCATGGCCTGGATGGTGGGGTCCTTGGTAACGGATGCTGTTTTCTTTGATGGACCGAGGGGCCTTTTTCTGCGCCGCGTGCCTGGATGAATGCCCCGTGCGAGGGGAGTAGATGGACAATCCCGAACAGGGATGGAACTCCAGCTGCCTCAACACGAATCCCCTTCAGATGGTCCTGGTTGAAGCCAAACGGCGAAGCGGAGTCCCAGGCTGGGTTCCTCTCCCTAAACATTGGTGTTAGCGATGTTCCACAGGCCGCCATCGTGGAATTCCGCCCGGAACGGGTGCAGCCGCGTCTGGACCGAAGCCTCGGCGCTGAGGGCACCCCCTCGACGGCAGTCGCAGCGGAAGAAGCGTACGAAGCCATGCCGGTAGTTGCTGTTCATCCATCCATAGAGGAGGGGGTTGGCGAAGGTGGAGCCCATGGCGAGAACGTGGAAGACGGTGTAGACAAGCTTGTAGTCGTGAAAGCGCAGGAAGCGCCCGTCCAGGTCGCTGAGGAGCTGAAAGACGTGGAAGGGCAGCCAGCAGACGGCGAACACCACCACCACCATCACCAACATATTGGTGGTCTTCCTGCGTCGGTCCTGGGCGTCCCTGCCCAGGCACGGGCTGGCGTGTTTCTTCAGCTTAATCCAGATCCTGGCATAGGCGTAGCTGATAAGGAGAAGCGGCAGCGCGTACTGAAGCACGAACATGGCCAGGCTGTAGATAGAGGCGTCCCGGTTGTCTCCCCGGGGCCATTTCTCGGAGCAGACCGCCACCCGCACCTGATGGGGCCACAGCTCGACCAGCCTGTACTCGCGGAAGATGGCCAGCGGTCCGGCCAGCACGGCCGAAACCAGCCAGGTGGCAGCGATGACGGCGAAACTACCCCTTCTGGAGATGCGGCTGTCGAGGTGACGGACGACGCAGCGGTGCCGGTCCAGGGCGATCACGGTCAGGGTTAGCGTGGAGACGTGCACACTCAGGGCCTGTGCGTATGGGACGAGGTGGCAGAGCGCTGGCCCCAGTTTCCACTCGCCCTGCAGCGTGTAGATTAGCGTGAAAGGCAGGCAGAGTGTGTCCACCAGGAGATCAGCCAGCGCCAGGTTAGCGATGAAGAAGTTAGTGACTGTGCGCATGGTTTTGTATTTCACGATGGTGTGGATGACCAGCGAGTTGCCCACCAGACCCAGAAGGATGATGACGGCGTACGCGGCGATCAGGGCGACCTGCACGCCCAGCAGTTGGGTGCTCTCCCCCACCGTGGGGGCGTCCTGCCTACCCGATGGGTGGACTGCCGCAGCCAGCCGGTCTCCGGAGTTGCTTTGGCCGATACCCTCCATCGGCTGGACCGGAAACTCCAACGAGTCGGACCCTGAAACCACAGGCACAATTCTAACCTCAGCACAGTCCAGAAGGCCGCGATTCACAGGGCGTGGGGTGAGGGTGGACTAGGTGCAAGTGAAGGGACAGGAAAGGCAGAGGTCAGACCGCACCGAGTGTTGGACACATTAGCGAAGGAACTACGTGCTGGCATTGGAGAGGGTCCAGAGGAGGTTCACAAGAATGATTGTGGGAATGAAAGGGTTAATGTATAAGGAACATTTGATAGCTCTGGTACTCGCTGGTGTTTAGAAGAATGACGAGGGCGGGGGGGGGGGAGGGTTCTAATTGAAACCTGTGGAATATGGGAAAGGTCGAGACAGAGTAGATGTGGAGAGGATGTTTCCTATAGCGGGGGAGTCTCGACCAGAGGGCACAGCCTCAGAATAGAGGAACGTCCATTTGGAACAGAGATGAGGAGGAATTTCTTTAGCCAGAGGGTGGTGAATCTGTGGAACTCATTGCCACAGACAGCTGTGAAGACCAAGTCATTGAGTATATTTAAAGCAGAGGTTGATAGGTTCCTGATTAGTCAGGGAATCAATGGTTACAGAGAAAAGGCCGGAGAATGGGGTTGAAAGGTCATGAAGGATCGGTGGAACAGACTCTTTGGCCGAATGCCTTAATTCTGCTTTTTTTAAAAATGGTCTTCGGAAGTGTTTAGTTGGATATGGAGCAAAAATGGGGAAATGTTACTGGGTCAGGTGGACATAGTGCGCAGTGAGTCCAAGAGAAGATGATAGCTAGTGTGGTGAACTACATATACCTGTCTGGACACGACCCCCCCCCCCCACCCCGACTGCTCCTGTGGCTCCTCCCACAGACCCCTGTATAAAGGCGATTGGGGGCACTGCTCCTCCCTCAGTCTCCAGGATGTTGTGTGGTGGTCTCTTGCAGCTAATAAAAGCCTATCGTTCGCCTCCCGTCTCCGAGAGTTATTGATTGTGCATCAGCTAGGGACCTTTTCCCAGGGCGGAAATTGTACTGGGTCAGGTGGACATGTTAAGTTAATGTGCTGCCTAGTCCCATCGACCATAGCCTTCTGTACATCTTCCATCCATGTGGGAGGGAAGCGTTACGTTGATTTCAGAGCAGGTTAAAATGTCGACACAGCATGGTGGGCCGAAGGGCGTGTAATATGCTGTAACGGTGTTCCAAGTCAGGCCTCCTGCGAGGAAGGGAGATTGGAGCTGGGGAGTACAACAGCCGGTCGATAGTCCCACGCCAACTGCCACAGTGAACGGCCGAGATTCCTTCTCACACATCTGACTGGGGAGCACCAGGCAGTTGTGGGAATCCTGCGGAATTCACAGCGGGAGAAGCTGCTCATTGTCACAGTGCGCGTCGCGATTTGGTCACTAACCTTTCCCCGGGGTGGAGGAGGAGAAGACAGGAGAGAGACGAGATTTCAGGAAAGTCCGGAGAGGGACGGGAATTCTCCGACACGAATCGGGTGACATCGAGAGGGTGTGATAATTAACACCACCACCTGACAGTCGTCGTCTCCCCCCCCACCCCCCGGACTCATCCCTCTCCCCTCCCCTCCCTCTTCCCGATTCCTCCACCTCCCTCTTCCCTATTCCTCCACCTCCCTCTTCCCTCCCCTCTCACCACTCCCTTCTCTCTACTCCCACCTTGCGTTTGGGGTTCCTCCGTCTAGCCTGGTTCCGAATGATTTCCCGCAATTTCCCCGCAGACGGTGCGGGACGCGGCAGCTCCCCGTCGCTACTCTCCGCAGCCGCTCACTCGCAAACTAGCTGAGAGCGGCGAGCGCTGGCACTGGGCAGCTGCTCTCCAACACGTTACCGGCAGCGCCCCGCATTAGCGGAACTAGGTGCTCTCGGCGGGAGTCGGGCAACAAAGTTCATGTGGAGAGTCGCTGTGGGTCCGCAGTTTTTAGGTGGGAGAGATGCGGTACCAAGTGCCCGGCGGTCGGTTTGCCGTTTCTGTTGGAGAACAGCCCCCACCTCTGGCTCCAAGGGGAGGGGAGGGGCGGCTCCGCTCCCGCTCCCGCTCCCTCTTCTGCAGCCGCTCCGCCGCGGGCTGGGATTCGCAGACAGCGGATTCTCCACACCCGGGGTCGCGGACGAGCTCCGGACGCGGCGCCGGCTCCCGGGGTTAGCAATCTGTACACCTCTGGCCCGGTTCCATCGGATGAGGGATCCCAACCAATTTCCACCTGCCTGCAAGCACAGGAGATTCTGCGGATGCTAGAAATCCACAGAATGCTGGAGGAACTCGGCAAGTCAGGCAGCATCGAGAGAGGCCACCCAGATGGAAAATGAGGTGCCGGCAGGTCTCCTCTGCGACACCATCAGTGGAGGGGAGTAAACAGTCAATGTTTCCGGCAGAGTCCAGTTCGTCAGGACTGTCCATGGTCTATTCCCTGCCAGGAGTGATGGGCGCCGGGAACAAGGAGATGTTCCTGCTACCATCTGAGCTCCTCAAACACTTCTACCCTGTCTGCCTCTACAGCCACCCCGGGCAGTATAATCCAGCCCCCCACCATACTCTGTAAAAAAATTGCCCAGTTCTGGTCACCACACGATGGGAAGGATGTGGTAGCAATAACGGGTGCAGAATAATTCACCAGGACGTGACCTGTGTTACGAATGTGCCACAACTCTGAGGGGCCGAAGGGTACAAAGTAGCCCCCTCCTTTTTGAGAATCGCAAGATCGCTATTAATTCGGGTCTGGGACCCAGGAAATGAGAGAGAGACACGCAGAATCCACAAGGGTTTGGAATGTGTCCTGGCCCCCAGAAAGGCGGAACCATTGATAACGGCTATTGTCTCTTGGAGACGGAATTGTGTATTGAGTACTGTACTATTCATTGAAGCCCTCAGGGAATGACCAGTGTGGGCTGGTTGAGGGATTGCATCATCCCAACCTGATTGACATCTGAGACCCTGGGAGTCAGGATAAAAGAGGGTCTGGGGAACAGCCCCTTCCGACGCACCAGGAGAAACGCTAGAAATCCCGTGACAGCGTTTAATAGCGACAGCCGGTGGGGGGCTTGTGCGCCCTTTCCGTTTGCCTGGAATTGGCGGGCTTACCACGGAAGAACGACTTTAGCTAAAGAAGAGGCCGCACCCACGAAATTTCGAAGGATCAACATCATAAAAAGGAAAAGCTGGCAAGTTTCTAAAATCTCTCTCTTGACTCCAACCAAAGGCTGCAGCCTGAATGAACTGAATGACTTTTATATTTCCATCGGACAATACATTATCCCCTAGACAACGATAGAGCTATTTCTTATTGATTATTATTATACCCGCACTTTTAGATTTAGTACTGACGACGTATATTACCTGTATGTTTGCATTGATATTATTTTTGTGTATTTTTACCAATAAATACTGTTAAAATAGTACCATCAGACTTCAACGGACCTCTCTATCTTTGCTGGTAAGTGACCCAGTTACGGGGTTCGTAACACCTGGAATGGAGGGCTGTAGTTACCCAGCTATGGTTCAATGGCCCCACTGCCTTCTCAGCAGCCTCGGGAGAGACGAAGGCTACGGGAGGAAACCCAGACTGCAAATCCGGAGTGGAGCCTCTCGGGCGGCTGGACGTCATTGAACATCCTTCCGGCAGACAAGTTGGTGCCAAACACATTGCTTCATAAGCTTTCCTTTGGACTACACTGACGTGGTTGAGAGGGGGATCTTGACAACTGGGCATCTCAGGATCTCCAGACCTTCCACCCAGGCTTGTGATGATCATCATCGTCACCCATTGCCCTTCGAGACGGACAGATGCCACCTGCACCAGTTATAGGGAGAGGAGCGTCTCTGTGTTCAGGGTTAGGGTGGCACCTCTGGCAAAGGGACTTGTCATGTTTTGTGTCCAGGTGTCTTGTGTATAGGCAGCTGGTTTGTGTTAAGGTGGTTTGTGTACAGGGAGTTTGTATATAGGTGGATCATGTATAGGTGGCTTGTGTACAGGCACCTTGTTTACAGGTGGTTTGTGAACATGTGGATTATATACAGATGGTTTGTGTAAAGGTGGTTGATGTACAGGCAGTTTGTGACAAGGCTGCCTATGTACAGGTGGTTTATGTATATGTGTTTTGTCTGTGGGTGGTCTGTGTACAAGCAGTTTGTATTCAGGCTGTTTGTGTACAGGTGTTTTGTGTACAGATGTTTTCTGTACAAGTGTTTTGTCTACAGGTGGTTTGTGTACGGGTGATATGTGTACAAACAGTTTGTATTCAGGTGCTCTTTGTACAGGTATTCTGTGTACAGGTGCTCTGTGTACAGGTGTTCTGTGTACAGGTGCTCTGTGTATAGGTGTTCTGTGTACAGGTGCTCTGTGTACAGATATTCTGTGTACAGGTGCTCTGTGTACAGGTGTTCTGTGTACAGGTGCTCTGTGTACAGGTATTCTGTGTACAGATATTCTGTGTACAGGTGCTCTGTGTACAGGTGGTTTGTGTACAGATATTTTGTGTATAGGTGTTCTGTGTACAGATATTCTGTGTACAGGTGGTTTGTGTACAGATATTCTGTGTACAGGTGCTCTGTGTACAGGTATTCTGTGTACAGGTGTTCTGTGTACAGGTCCTTTGTGTACAGGTGTTCTGTGTACAGGTATTCTGTGTACAGGTGGTTTGTGTACAGCTGCTCTGTGTACAGGTGTTCTGTGTACAGGTCCTTTGTGTGCAGGTGCTCTGTGTACAGGTATTCTGTGTACAGGTGGTTTGTGTACAGGTGCTCTGTGTACATGTGCTCTGTGTCCAGGTGCTCTGTGTACAGGTATTCTGTGTACAGGTGGTTTGTGTACAGATATTCTGTGTACAAGTGTTCTGTGTACAGGTCCTTTGTGTGCAGGTGCTCTGTGTACATGTGCTCTGTGTACAGGTGCTCTGTGTACAGGTATTCTGTGTACAGGTGGTTTGTGTACAGATATTCTGTGTACAGGTGCTCTGTGTATAGGTGTTCTGTGTACAGGTGCTCTGTGTACAGGTCCTTTGTGTGCAGGTGCTCTGTGTACATGTGCTCTGTGTACAGGTATTCTGTGTACAGGTGGTTTGTGTACAGATATTCTGTGTACAGGTGCTCTGTGTACAGGTGTTCTGTGTACAGGTGGTCTGTGTGCAAGTGGTTCGTATTCTGGTGGTTTTTGTGTACAGTCAGTTTGTATATTGGCGGTGGTAGGAGGAGAGGACATGTATGGTCAAGATGGTGTCCATTACCCACTGAGGACAGCAGACATCCTTACTGACACACAATGACATGCTGGCACGTGTCTTGAAGTACCGTCTCCTCCATTTCACCCTTCATGTGCTGGCAAGGAGGGAGAGGTCTGCTTGAGAAGGAAGGAAGGTGCAGAGGGTGTCCAGACTGCCCAAGGCATCTCCCCTAGACATCTTGTCAGGCCTGACCTGGGAATGCTCCTGTCCCAATGGAGTAACAACCCAAGGGAGCAGGCATGATTGAGACGGGCCAGAGGTGAGACCCTCAGTGAAGGAACTTCCAAACTCTTTGGGGCTGAGGAAGATCCCAAGCAGGCTGTAGAACACCCTGGTCTTGTGGGATAGATGTTCAGGCAAGGAGAAGACATGATGGGATAGTTTGGTCCCCACCCCCCAACCCTCACAGATGAAATGGAGATGGCAAACTACCCCAAACTCTGGGACAATGGGGCACATAACCCAAAGCTTGATGACAGCATCTACACCACTACTATCAGACTCTTGGTCATAGCTCGATCAGAGATGAGCTCCTGATCTCTCAGTCTCCCTTGAGAGACTGTGGTCATAGTCATAGAGAAGTACAGCACAGAAACAGGCCCTTCAGCCCATCTAGTCCTTGCTAAAACTATTTAAACTGCTGACTCCCTTCGACCTACATTCAGACTATAGCTCTCCATAACCCAACCCTGCATGGACCTATCTAAATTTCTCTAAAACGTTGAAATTGAGCTTGCATGCGTTACTTCTGCTGGCAGTTTACACTCTCATGACTCTCTGAGTGAATCAAATCAAATCAAGTTTAGTTATCATTCATACACAGATAGAGCTGAAATAAAGGTCGCTTCATTCTAATACACCACGCCGTTACCAGAAGTTAAAAAGTTTCCCTCATGTTCCCCTTAAACTTCCACATTTCACCCTTGACCCATGACTTCTGGTTGTGTCCCACTCAACCTCAGTGGAAAAAGCCTGCTTGCATTTACCCTATCTATACCACTCATAATTTTGTATACTGAAATCAAATCTCATTCCTATCTTCTATGTTCTAAAGAACACAGTCCTGACCTATTCCATCTTTCCTTAACAAAGGTCCTCCAGACCTGGCCACATCCTTGTAAATTTTCTCTGTACTCTTTTAACTGTGTTTACATCTTTCCTGTACCGACAGGACCAAAACTGCACTCAATACTCCAGATTAGGCCTCATCACCAATGAGGTGGTCCTTGTACCTGATTGTCTACCTGCACTAAAACTGCCTTGAACAGAGGGATCTTGGGGTCCACGTCCATCAAACCCTCAAAGTTGCCACACAAGATGATGAGGTGGTTAAGAAGGTGTTGGCATGTGGCTTTCATTAGTCAGGGGATTGAGTTCAAGAGCCGTGAGGTAATGTTGCCGCTCTATAAAACCCTGGTTTGACCACGCTTGGAATATTGTGTTCATTTATGGTCTAGGGAGGATGTGGAAGCTTTAGAGAGGATGCAGGGGAGATTTACCAGGATGCTGCCTGGATTAGAGAGGGTGCAGAGGAGATTTACCAGGATGCTGCCTGGATTAGAGAGGGTGCAGAGGAGATTTACCAGGATGTTGCCTGGATTAGAGAGGGTGCAGTGGAGATTCACCAGGATGCTGCCTGGATTAGACAGGGTGCAGAGGAGATTCACCAGGATGCTGCCTGGATTAGAGAGGGTGCAGAGGAGATTCACCAGGATGCTGCCTGGATTAGAGAGGGTGCAGAGGAGATTTACTAGGATGCTGCCTGGATTAGAGAGGGTGCAGAGGAGATTCACCAGGATGCTGCCTGGATTAGAGAGGGTGCAGAGGAGATTTACCAGGGTGCTGCCTAGATCAGAGAGGGTGCAGAGGAGATTCACCAGGATGCTGCCTGGATTAGAGAGGGTGCAGAGGAGATTTACCAGGATGCTGCCTGGATTAGAGAGGGTGCAGAGGAGATTTACCAGGATGCTGCCTGGATTAGAGAGGGTGCAGAGGAGATTCACCAGGATGCTGCCTGGATTAGAGAGGGTGCAGAGGAGATTTACCAGGGTGCTGCCTAGATCAGAGAGGGTGCAGAGGAGATTCACCAGGATGCTGCCTGGATTAGAGAGGGTGCAGAGGAGATTCACCAGGATGCTGCCTGGATTAGAGAGGGTGCAGAGGAGATTTACCAGGATGCTGCCTGGATTAGAGAGGGTGCAGAGGAGATTCACCAGGATGCTGCCTGGATTAGAGAGGGTGCAGAGGAGATTCACCAGGATGCTGCCTGGATTAGAGAGGGTGCAGAGGAGATTTACCAGGATGCTGCCTGGATTAGAGAGGGTGCAGAGGAGATTCACCAGGATGCTGCCTGGATTAGAGAGGGTGCAGAGGAGATTCACCAGGATGCTGCTTGGATTAGAGAGGGTGCAGAGGAGATTCACCAGGATGCTGCCTGGATTAGAGAGGGTGCAGAGGAGATTTACCAGGATGCTGCCTGGATTAGAGAGGGTGCAGAGGAGATTTACCAGGGTGCTGCCTAGATCAGAGAGGGTGCAGAGGAGATTCACCAGGATGCTGCCTGGATTAGAGAGGGTGCAGAGGAGATTCACCAGGATGCTGCCTGGATTAGAGAGGGTGCAGAGGAGATTTACCAGGATGCTGCCTGGATTAGAGAGGGTGCAGAGGAGATTCACCAGGATGCTGCCTGGATTAGAGAGGGTGCAGAGGAGATTCACCAGGATGCTGCCTGGATTAGAGAGGGTGCAGAGGAGATTTACCAGGATGCTGCCTGGATTAGAGAGGGTGCAGAGGAGATTCACCAGGATGCTGCCTGGATTAGAGAGGGTGCAGAGGAGATTTACCAGGGTGCTGCCTAGATCAGAGAGGGTGCAGAGGAGATTCACCAGGATGCTGCCTGGATTAGAGAGGGTGCAGAGGAGATTCACCAGGATGCTGCCTGGATTAGAGAGGGTGCAGAGGAGATTTACTAGGATGCTGCCTGGATTAGAGAGGGTGCAGAGGAGATTCACCAGGATGCTGCCTGGATTAGAGAGGGTGCAGAGGAGATTTACCAGGGTGCTGCCTAGATCAGAGAGGGTGCAGAGGAGATTCACCAGGATGCTGCCTGGATTAGAGAGGGTGCAGAGGAGATTTACCAGGATGCTGCCTGGATTAGAGAGGGTGCAGAGGAGATTTACCAGGATGCTGCCTGGATTAGAGAGGGTGCAGAGGAGATTCACCAGGATGCTGCCTGGATTAGAGAGGGTGCAGAGGAGATTTACCAGGGTGCTGCCTAGATCAGAGAGGGTGCAGAGGAGATTCACCAGGATGCTGCCTGGATTAGAGAGGGTGCAGAGGAGATTCACCAGGATGCTGCCTGGATTAGAGAGGGTGCAGAGGAGATTTACCAGGATGCTGCCTGGATTAGAGAGGGTGCAGAGGAGATTCACCAGGATGCTGCCTGGATTAGAGAGGGTGCAGAGGAGATTCACCAGGATGCTGCCTGGATTAGAGAGGGTGCAGAGGAGATTCACCAGGATGCTGCCTGGATTAGAGAGGGTGCAGAGGAGATTCACCAGGATGCTGCCTGGATTAGAGAGGGTGCAGAGGAGATTTACCAGGGTGCTGCCTAGATCAGAGAGGGTGCAGAGGAGATTCACCAGGATGCTGCCTGGATTAGAGAGGGTGCAGAGGAGATTTACCAGGATGCTGCCTGGATTAGAGAGGGTGCAGAGGAGATTTACCAGGATGCTGCCTGGATTAGAGAGGGTGCAGAGGAGATTCACCAGGATGCTGCCTGGATTAGAGAGGGTGCAGAGGAGATTTACCAGGGTGCTGCCTAGATCAGAGAGGGTGCAGAGGAGATTCACCAGGATGCTGCCTGGATTAGAGAGGGTGCAGAGGAGATTCACCAGGATGCTGCCTGGATTAGAGAGGGTGCAGAGGAGATTTACCAGGATGCTGCCTGGATTAGAGAGGGTGCAGAGGAGATTCACCAGGATGCTGCCTGGATTAGAGAGGGTGCAGAGGAGATTCACCAGGATGCTGCCTGGATTAGAGAGGGTGCAGAGGAGATTTACCAGGATGCTGCCTGGATTAGAGAGGGTGCAGAGGAGATTCACCAGGATGCTGCCTGGATTAGAGAGGGTGCAGAGGAGATTCACCAGGATGCTGCTTGGATTAGAGAGGGTGCAGAGGAGATTCACCAGGATGCTGCCTGGATTAGAGAGCATGTCTTGCGAGGATAGGTTGAATTCAATAGTTCACTAATTCCATTTAATATCAGAGATAGACAGGTTTTTGATTAGTCAGTGCATTAAAGGGTATGGGGTGAAGGCAGGGGAGTGGGGATGACAGAAAGAATTGAATCAGCCCATGATTGAATGGCAGAGTAGACTTGATGGGTCAAATGGCCTACTTCTGCTCCTATACCTTATGTATGCAATTATACATCCTGAAGTTCCTTTTTCTTTCCAGACATCCACAAAACAGAAGAATGAGTGACAATAAAAATATTAGAACCCCAAAGCCCCCACGCTTCTCCCTCCCAAGCACAAGCAGCAGCGAAGCAACGACACCCCATCCCCATCCACTTTTGCACCCCCCACCCACCAAGCATGCAATAGCAAAACCCCCAGTAAGTGAACTTGGAGTGAGGGAGGATGAAAGGTGATTTCATAGAGGTGAACAAAATGATAAGAAGCAAAGATCGATTGGACAGCCAGAGACTTTTCCCAGGGTGAAAATGGCTAATACCAGGGGGCATAATGATAAGGTGATTGGAGGAAAGTATAGGGGAGATGTCAGAGGTAGGTTTTTACACAGAGAGCAGTGCGTACATGGAACACAGCACTGGGGGTGTGGTAAAGGCAGATACTCCATTATTTAAGAAGTGTGGGAGGCAGCAGAAAGGAAACTATAGACCAGTTAGCCTGACATCAGTGGTTGGGAAGTTGTTGGAATGGATTGTTAGGAATGAGATTACAGAGTACCTGGAGGCACATGACAAGATAGGCCAAAGCTAGAATGGTTTCCTGAAAGGAAAATCCTGCCTGATTAGCCTACTGCAATTCTTTGAGGAAATTATAAGCAGGGTAGACAAAGGAGATGCAGTAGATGTGGTGTACTTGGATTTTCAGAAGGCCTTTGACAAGGTGTCACACATGAGGCTGCTTAGCAAGACTAGAACACATGGAATTACAGGTAGTTACCAGCATGGGTGGAGCATTGGCTGGTTGGCAGAAAACAGAGAGTGGGAATAAAGGGATCCTATTCTGGCTGGCTGACGGTTACCAGTGGAGTTCCACAAGGGTCAGTGTTGGGACCGCGGCTTTTTATGATGTATGTCAATGATCTGGACTATAGGATCAGTGGGCTTGTGGCTAAATTTGCCGATGATACAAAGATAGGTGGAGGAGCGGGTAGTGTTGAGGAAACAGAGAACCTGCAGAGAGACTTAGATAGTTTAGGGTAATGGGCAAAGAAGTGGCAAATGAAATACAATGTTGGAAAGTGTATGATCATGCACTTTGGTGGAAGAAATTACTTAGATGGGGAAAGAATTAAAAATGCACAGATGCAAAGGGACTTGAGAGTCCTTGTGCAGGATACCCTAAAGGTTACCCTCCAGGCTGTGTCGGTGGTGAAGAAGGCGAATGCAATGTTGGCATTCATTTCTAGGGGTATAGAATATAAGAGCAGGGATGTGATGTTGAGGCTCTATAAGGCACTCGTGAGACCACACTTGGAGTATTGTGTGCAGTTTTGGGCTCCTTATTTTAGAAAGAATATACTGACATTGGAGAGGGTTCAGAGAAGATTCACGAGAATGATTCCAGGAATGAAAGGGTTACTGAATGAGGAACGTCTGGCAGCTCTTGGGCTGTATTCCCTGGAGTTCAGGAGAATGAGGAGGATCTCAGAGAAGCATTCTGAATGTTAAAAGGCCTGAACAGATTAGATATGACAAAGTTATTTCCCATGGTAGCGGAGTCCAGGAAATGAGGGCACGACGTCAGGATTGAAGGACGCCCATCTAGAACAGAGATGCGGAGGAATTACCTTGGTCAGGTGGTGGTAAATCTGTGGAATTTGTTGCCACATGCAGCTGTGGAGGCCAAGTCATTGGGTGCATTTAAGGCAGAGATAGATAGGTTCTTGATTAGCCAGGGCATCAAAGGGTACAAGGAGAAGGCAGGGGAGTTGGGATGACCGGAAGAATTGGATCAGCCCATGATTGAATGGCGGAGCAGACTCGATGGGCTGAATGGCCTATTTCCGCTCCTGTATATCTTATGGTCTTATGGTCTGATACATTAGGGGCATTTAAGAGACTCACGGATGATAGGAAAATGGACGACTACGTGGAGGAAATGGCTAGGCTGATCTTAGAGTTGGTTAAAATTTCAGCACAACATTGTGGGCTGAATGGCCTGTACTGTGCTCTGATGTTCAAAATTGATGTTCCCGTAACAAATCCAGGCTAATGCTTTGTCTCTGATTTCAGAGACGTTCACAAATCCTAATTTGTCAGTTCATTAGGAGTAAACAGAACCAGAATCGGGTTTTTAATCGCTGTCTTGTATGACATTTTTGTGGCAGGAGTACGGTGCAAAGACATAAATATGCTATAAATTACAAAATACATAAACAGTGCTGAAGAAAAGGGATGATGAGGCTCATTGTCTGTTATTAAATCTGATGGCGGAGGGGAAGAAGCTGTCCCTGAAATGTGGAGTGTGTGTCTTGAGGCTCCTGTACCTCCTCCCTGATGGTAGCAATGAGAAGAGGAGGTGCTCTAGGTGGTGTGGGTCCTTAATGATGGATGCCACCTTTTTGAGGCATTGCCTTTTGAAGATGTCCTCGATGCTGTGGACGGTTTGTATGTTAAACGTCTCCTCACACAGATCATCTCCCAGAATCCCAGATGGCTTCCGTCACACTTGTGCTCAAAGCTGCATTTGCAGCAATGGCCGATTAACTCCACAATCTGATCATGTCAACTTAATCACTGATTAATCACAACACGATTAAGCTGCCTGGATCTCGCATAAACTAGCTCTCATTCCAGATTCTTCTGGGAAGCAGTTACACTGTGATTCTATGTGTGTGGGACACAGAGGGTTACTGGTGATAAATCCCCAAGACCCAATGGAGAGAATCAGGCTGTGACTCTACTAGAGCAGGCCTTGTGGCCCTTCAGATAACACTGACCATCAAACACACACTTTCTCTCATTCTACAAACCTTATTAACAACTCAGAGAGTCAGAGCCCGCAGCACAAATTGTCCATGCTTACCTGCATTAAATGTGCCCGCATTTAGTCCCGATCCAGTCCTTTCCATTCCACTTACCCATCCAAGAATCCATTAAACATTGTAATTAAATGTAGCTCTATAATTGCTTCTGACAGCTCCCTCCATTTACCTCTCAGCTCCATTTACCCACCAGGGCCATTTACCCCTCAGCTCCATTTACCCAACGTAGGGCCATTTACCCACACAAAACACTGGAGGAATTCACCAGGTCAGGCAGCATCTCTGGACAGTCCTGCTGAAGGGTGTCACCCAGCCTCACTTTCCAGCTTGTACTACTCCCCTTCCCCCTCCATCTTATTCTGGCTTCCTTCCCCTTTTCCAGTCCTGAGGAAGGGTCTCGGCTGAAACATCGACTGTTTATTCATTTCCACAGATACTGCCTGACCCTCTGGGTTCCTCCAGTACTCTGTGTGCATTACTCTAGTCCTGGACTCCCCTACCCGAGGAAAGACGGTGACTCTCCAGCCCTCATGGCCCTGTGTGTTGTTCCTTTCTGCGTCTTGTGGTACATCAGGCAGCAATCTTGCTGTTTCTTTGGCTTTTTTTGTCTGTTTCGCGAGGCCGAGTTGCTAGCTCGAAGTACAACCCAGCACAGATGGAAAGTGTGCAAGGAGCTGGTCGGATTCGAACCCGGGACCACTGTCAGTCCGGTGTGATGTCATCACATTACTGGCTGGGTAATCCTGGGGAAAGGCTATGACTATCCACCTTCTCTATGGTCCTCATGGTTTCATAATCCTCTGTAAGTCATCCTTCAGCCTCCTTCACTCCAGAGAGAAGTGCCGGACTGTGCAGCCACTGCTGATAGCTCCAGCCTCACAGTCCTGGAAACATCCTGGCAAATCTCACCAGCTGAATCCCATCCTTCCTGTAGTCCAGAACTCAAAGTTCAAAGTAAATTTTTTATCATATACGTTGCCATCTACAACCCTGAGATTCGTCTTGTTGCGGGCATTCACGGTAACACAGTAGAGTCGATGATGGGCAAACACCAATGTGTAAAAGACAACAAACTGTGCAAATAGAAAATGAAATAATAATAATAATAATAATAAATAAATATCAAGAACATGCAATGAAGAGTCCTTGAAAGTGAGTCCATGGGTTGTGGGAACAGTTCAGTGATGGGGTGAGTGAAGTTATCCCCTCTGGTTCAGGAGCCTGCTGGTTGAGGGGAAATAACTGTTCCTGAACCTGGTGGTGTGGGTCCTGAGGCCCCTGTACCTTCTTCCTGATGGTTGAGGGGTAGTAACAGTTCCTGAACCTGGTGGTGTGGGTCCTGAGGTTCCTGTACCTTCTTCCTGATGGTTGAGGGGTAGTAACTGTTCTCGAACCTAGTGGTGTGGGTCCTGAGGCTCTTGTACCTCCTTCCTGATGGTTGAAGGGGTAATAACTGTTCCTGAACCTGGTGGTGTGAGTTCTGAGGCTCCTGTACCTCCTTCCTGATGGTTGAGGGGTAGTAACTGTTCCCGAACCTGGTGGTGTGGGACCTGAGGCTCTTGTACCTCCTTCCTGATGGTTGAGG
Source organism: Hemitrygon akajei (assembly GCF_048418815.1). Taxonomy (NCBI): domain Eukaryota; kingdom Metazoa; phylum Chordata; class Chondrichthyes; order Myliobatiformes; family Dasyatidae; genus Hemitrygon; species Hemitrygon akajei. The sequence goes on along the minus strand of NC_133138.1, from coordinate 2,334,894 downwards.
GGTAATAACTGCTCCTGAACCTGGTGGTGTGGGTCCTGAGGCTCTTGTACCTCCTTCCTGATGGTTGAAGGGGTAATAACTGTTCCTGAACCTGGTGGTGTGGGTCCTGAGGCTCCTGTACCTCCTTCCTGATAGTTGAGGGTTAGTAACTGTTCCTGAACCTGGTGGTGTGGGTCCTGAGGCTCCTGTACCTTCTTCCTGATGGTTGAGGGGTAATAACTGTTCCTGAACCTGGTGGTGTGGGACCTGAGGCTCTTGTGCCTCCTTCCTGATGGTTGAAGGAGTAATAACTGTCCCTGAACCTGGTGGTGTGGGTCCTGAGGCTCCTGTACCTCCTTCCTGATGGTTGAGGGGTAGTAACTGTTCCTGAACCTGGTGGTGTGAGTTCTGAGGCTCCTGCACCTCCTTCCTGATGGTTGAGGGGTAGTAACTGTTCCTGAACCTGGTGGTGTGGGACCTGAGGCTCTTGTGCCTCCTTCCTGATGGTTGAAGGAGTAATAACTGTCCCTGAACCTGGTGGTGTGGGTCCTGAGGCTCCTGTACCTCCTTCCTGATGGTTGAGGGGTAGTAACTGTTCCTGAACCTGGTGGTGTGAGTTCTGAGGCTCCTGCACCTCCTTCCTGATGGTTGAGGGGTAGTAACTGTTCCTGAACCTGGTGGTGTGGGTCCTGAGGCTCCTGTACCTCCTTCCTGATGGTTGAGGGGTAGTAACTGTTCCTGAACCTGGTGGTGTGGGTTCTGAGGCTCCTGCACCTCCTTCCTGATGGTGGGGTCCCTGATGATGGATGCTACTTTCCTGTGACAGTGCTCCGTGTAGATGTGCTCAGTGGTGGAGGGGGCTTTACCTGTGACAGACTGGGCCGTATCCACTACACCCAGCTGCATACAACACTCCTGCTGGGGCCTAACCAGTGTCAGTGTCACGGCCAGTGAAGGCAGGCTTGCTGTACACTTTCTTCAACTTCATGCTCCCATGCCCCTCCCTTACCCCCGTGGCTCAGGGGATGACGTCATTTCTTCGCAAAGTTCACTGGACTGTATGTGGCTGCTCAGCCCTTGGTTGTCAGTGTGTCATCTCCACATCACCAGCTCTCCCACACAGCCTGGTAAACCAGAATCAGATTTAATATCAGAGCCATACACGATATATATAATAAATTACAATTATATACATATGTCAATACTGAGGTGTTCGTGGCTCATCGCTCAGAAATCTGATGGTAGAGGTGGCGAAGCTGTTAGACCATACGATATAGGAGCAGAATTAGGCCATTCAGCCCATCGAGTCTGTACTGCCATTCCATCTTGGCTGATCCCGGATCCCACTCAACCCCATACACCTGCCTTCTCACCATATCCTTCGATGTCCTGACCGATCAGGAAACGATCAACTTCCACCTTAAATATACCCACGGACTTGGCCTCCACTGCAGACTGTGTAAGAGCATTCCACAGATTCACTACTCTCTGGCTAAAAAAATTCCTCCTTATCTCTGTTCTAAAAGGCTGCCCTCAATTCTGAGGCTTTGCCCTCTAGTTCTGGATACCCCTACCAGAGGAAACATCCTCTGCACATCCACCCTATCTAGTTCTTTCAACATTCAGTAGGTTTAAATGAGATCCCCCTCCCCTGATTCTTCTAATTTCCAGTAAGTACAGTCCCAAAGCTGCCAACCCTCCTCATATATTTACCCCTTCATACCCCGAATGAACCTGTTCTTAAAGCACTGAGGGTGTGTCTTTACACTGACACAGCACACACACCGACGCTGAACGTACAAAATGACAGAGGCTTCCTCTCCCTTCCTTCCCCATCCCGGTGAAGCTGCAGCAGACTCCAGTCCGACCGTATGCACGAGTGTGGGAAAGAGCTTTGGCTGGTTCAGCCTGAAACATCCTTCTGTTCTGTTTTAAATTTTGGACGTTGTTATATACAGACAGACAGACAGACATACTTTATTGATCCTGAGGGAAATTGGTTTCGTTACAGTCGCACCAACTAAGAATAGTGTAGAAATATAGCGATATAAAACCATAAATAATTAAATAATAAAAAGTTAATCATGCCAAGTGGAAATAAATCCAGGACCAGCCTATTGGCTCAGGGTGTCTGACACTCCGAGGGAGGAGTTGTAAGGTTTGATGGCCACAGGCAGGAATGACTTCCTAAGACGCTCAGTGTTGCATCTCGGTGGAATGAGTCTCTGGCTGAATGTACTCCTGTGCCTAACCAGTACATTATGGAGTGGATGGGAGATATTGTCCAAGATGGCATGCAACTTGGACAGCATCCTCTTTTCAGCCACCACCGTCAGAGAGTCCAGTTCCACCCCCGCAATGTCACTGGCCTTATGAATGCGTTTGTTGATTCTGTTGGTGTCTGCTACCCTCAGCCTGCTGCCCCAGCACACAACAGCAAACATGATAGCACTGGCCACCACAGACTCGTAGAACATCCTCAGCATCATCCAGCAGATGTTAAAGGACCTCAGTCTCCTCAGGAAATAGAGACGGCTCTGACCCTTCTTGTAGACAGCCTCAGTGTTCTTTGACCAGTCCAGTTTATTGTCAATTCGTATCCCCAGGTATTTGTTATCCTCCACCATGTCCACACTCACCCCTTGGATGGAAACAGGGGTCACCAGTGCCTTAGTCCTCCTCAGATCCACCACCAGCTCCTTAGTCTTTTTCACATTAAGCTGCAGATGATTCTTCTCAAACCATGTGACAAAGTTTCCCACCGTCGCCCTGTACTCCGCCTCATCTCCCTTGCTGATACATCCAACTATGGCAGAGTCATCAGAAAACTTCTGAAGATGGCAAGACTCTGTGTTGTAGCTGAAGTCCGAGGTGTAGATGGTGAAGAGAAAGGGAGACAGGACAGTCCCCTGTGGAGCCCCAGTGCTGCTGACCACTCTGTCTGACACACAGTGTTGCAAGCGCACATACTGTGGTCTGCCAGTCAGGTAATCAATAATCCATGACACCAGGGAAGCATCCACCTGCATCACTGTCAGCTTCTAAGCATAAGCACTGTTAGCTCAAGCATATAACTTGAGTTATTCTGCAAAGGACTATTGTTCTGGCCTATCTCTTGTCTTGAGTGGTCGTTTTTCGCCTTTGCATGAGCAGTTTGCTAGTGATAGAGGCGCTTAGCGTGTTTTTCAAAGAAAAAAGGGAACTGATGATTGGAATAGTGGTGAAGCTGCTGTAGGCCTGACAAGCCAGGTCTATGAGTTGTTCTGTGGTACAGTTAATCGGCAGAGGGAGTGGAGTTTACTGACTTTGTCTCAAGAGGCTTCAGTGAGGAGGCACAAGTGAGTAGGGTACGGCTTTTGTAGCAGTTGAAGAAAGAAGCCACCAGACTACAACTAGTTAAATAAAGGTGGGATGATGCAGGATCAGGTGATGTGCAATAGCTGCATGACGTGGGAGCTGATGGACCCCATTGTGGTTCCTGGTGACCACATCTGCAGCAAGTGCTGGCTGCTCGAGGAACTCGGGCTCAAAGTTGATGAACTGGAATCTGAGCAAACACTGAGGCACATCGGGGAGGGGGAGAGTTTCCTGGATTCTCTGTTTCAGGAGGTAGGCACACCCATTAGATTAGCTGCCTCAAATTCGGACTGTGGCCAGAGACAAGAGGGTGTGACTGTGAGTGAGGCGGGTAGCGGTTACAAGACACAGTGCTGGAGGAGCCTCAGCCCTTGAGCTTGTCCAACAGGTCTGAGACTCTTGCTCCCTGTGTGGATGAGAGTGGGGGCTGTAGGAAGGACGAGCAACCTAACTGTGGCACCGTAGTTCAGGGAACCATTCAAGAGGTGGGAGAAAGAGAAGTGTAGTGGTAATTGGGGATAGTATAGTCAGGGGAATAGACAGAGTTCTCCGTCGTGAGGTTAGAGCACCCTGAAGGCTGTGTTCGGGACATCTTATCTGAAATGCAGAGGAATTTGCAGTGGGAGGGGCAAGTTCCAGTTGTCCTGGTCAGTATGAGTACCAATTTGACATGGGTAGAGCAAGGAAAGAGGTTCTGCTCAGGGAATTTGAACAGCTAGGGACCAAATTAAAAAGCTGAACCAAGAAAGGTGGTCATCTCTGGATTACTACCTGAGCCACGTCTAGAAGATTATAGAGTTAAATGCATGGCTCAAGGATTGGTGTGGGAGAAGTGGGTTTGAATTCATGGGAAATTGGCATTGGTATTGGGGAAGGAGGGAGCTGTACCAATGGGATGGGCTCCACCTGAACCGGAATGTAGATCCTAGTGAATCTCATAACTAGGGCTGTGGATAGGAGGGTGGGTTCAACAGATTGGAGAAGTATGGATAAAGTAAAAAAAGAAAAGTGTGGATAAAGATAAAGAAAGAGCAAAAGATAAAGAGAGAAAAACAAGGATGGAGTGCAGAGAAGTCAAGCGCAAAAGAGACAAAGGTTACTAGACTTTCAAAGCACGAGTGTCAGAGCACTTCATCGGAATGCACATAGTGTTTGAAACAAGGTCAGTGAACTTGTGGCACAAATCAGTACAAAAGGGAATGATTTAGTGGCCATTACAGGAAAGTTGTTTCCACTGGTAGGTGAAACTAGAACTAGGGGACATAGTCTCAAGATACGGGGGAGATGAGGAGGAACTGCTTTTCCCAGAGAGTGGTGAATCTGTGGAATTCTCTGCCCAATGAAGCAGTGGAGGCTACCTCAGTAAATATATTTAAGATGAGGTTGGATAGATTTTTGCACAGTAGGGGAATTAAGGGCAATGGGGAAGGGACAGGTAGGTGGAGATGAGTCCATGGCCAAATCAGCCATGATCTTATTGAATGGTGGAGCAGGCTCGATGGGCCAGATGGCCGACTCCTGCTCCTATTTCTTCTGTTCTTGGCCCCAAACATAGACTGTGTGTTCATCGGGAGACCACAGTTGGTGCAGATGAATAATGTCTCCTCTCTCACAATCTGAACTGGCGCACCACAAGGCTGTGTAACTAGCCCACTCTACACCCACCACGGCGTGGCTAGACACAGCCCAAACACCACCTATAAATTTGCCAATTTCAGATGGGGATGAGGAGGCGTGCAGGTGCGAGGTAGACCAGCTGACTGAATGGTGTCACAATAACCTTGCACTCAACGTCAGTAAAACCAGGGAGCTGACTGAGGACTTCAGCGAGGGAAAGTTGAGGAACACACCAGTCCTCAATGAAGGGTCACAGTGGAAAGGGAGAGCAGTTTCAAGTTCTTGGGTGTCAACATCTCTGAGGATCTATCCTGGGCCCAACAGAGTGATGCAATCACACAGAGGCACAACAGCAGCTCGGAGTCTGGAAAGATTTGGTCATCACCAAAGACTTGTGGATATTTCTACGGATGTACCATGGAGAGCATTCTAACCGGTTGCATCACCGTCTGGTGTGGAGGGGCCACTGCACTGGATCCGAAAAAGCTGCAGGAAGTTGTAAACTCAGCCAGCTCCATCGTGGGCACCAGCCCTAACATGAGGACATCTTCAAAATGCAGTGCCTCAAAACAATAGACAATAGACAATAGGTGCAGAAGTAGACCATTCGGCCCTTCGAGCCTGCACCGCCATTTTGAGATCATGGCTGATCATCTACTATCAATACCCGGTTCCTGCCTTGTCCCCATATCCCTTGATTCCCCTATCCATAAGATACCTATCTAGCTCCTTCTTGAAAGCATCCAGAGAATTGGCCTCCACTACCTTCCGAGGCAGTGCATTCCAGACCCCCACAACTCTCTGGGAGAAGAAATTTTTCCTTAACTCTGTCCTAAATGACCTACCCCTTATTCTCAAACCATGCCCTCTGGTACTGGATTCTCCCAGCATCTGGAACATATTTCCTGCCTCTATCTTGTCCAATCCCTTAATAATCTTATATGTTTCAATCAGATCCCCTCTCAATCTCCTTAATTCCAGCGTGTACAAGCCCAGTCTCTCTAACCTCTCTGCGTAAGACAGTCCAGACATCCCAGGAATTAACCTCGTGAATCTACGCTGCACTTCCTCTACAGCCAGGATGTCCTTCCTTAACCCTGGAGACCAAAACTGTACACAATACTCCAGGTGTGGTCTCACCAGGGCTCTGTACAAATGCAAGAGGATTTCCTTGCTCTTGTACTCAATTCCCTTTGTAATAAAGGCCAACATTCCATTAGCCTTCTTCACTGCCTGCTGCACTTGCTCATTCACCTTCAGTGACTGATGAACAAGGACTCCGAGATCTCTTTGTATTACTCCCTTACCCAACTCTATACCGTTCAGATAATAATCTGCCTTCCTGTTCTTACTCCCAAAGTGGATAACCTCACACTTATTCACATTAAACGCCATCTGCCAAGTATCTGCCCACTCACCCAGCCTATCCAAGTCACCCTGAATTCTCCTAACATCCTCATCACATGTCACACTGCCACCCAGCTTAGTATCATCAGCAAATTTGCTGATGTTATTTTCTATGCCTTCATCCAAATCATTAACGTAAATGGTAAACAGCTGTGGTCCCAATACCGAGCCCTGTGGCACCCCACTAGTCACCACCTGCCATTCTGAGAAACACCCATTCACCGCTACCCTTTGCTTTCTATCTGCCAACCAGTTTTCTATCCATGTCAATGCCTTCCCCCCGATGCCCTGAGCTTTGATTTTACCCACCAATCTTCTATGTGGGACCTTATCAATTGCCTTCTGGAAATCGAGGTACACTACATCCACTGGATCTCCCCCGTCTAACTTCCTGGTTACATCCTCGAAAAACTCCAACAGATTAGTCAAGCATGATTTACCCTTGGTAAATCCATGCTGGTTCGGCCCAATCCTATCACTGCTATCTAGATATGCCACTATTTCATCCTTAATAATGGACTCTAGCATCTTTCCCACCACCGATGTCAGGCAGACAGGTCGATAGTTCTCTGTTTTCTCCCTCCCTCCTTTCTTAAAAAGTGGGATAACATTAGCCATTCTCCAATCCTCAGGAACTGATCCTGAATCTAAGGAACATTGGAAAATGATTACCAATGCATCCGCAATTTCCAGAGCCACCTCCTTTAGTACCCTAGGATGCAGACCATCTGGACCTGGGGATTTGTCAGCCTTCAGTCCCATCAGTCTTTTCATCACTGTTTCCTTCCGAATGTCAATCTGTTTCATTTCCTCTGTTACCCTATGTCCTTGGCCCATCCATACATCTGGGAGATTGCTTGTGTCTTCCTTAGTGAAAACAGATCTAAAGTACTCATTAAATTCTTCTGCCATTTCTCTGTTTCCCATAACAATTTCACCCAATTCATTCTTCAAGGGCCCAACATTGTTCTTAACTATCTTCTTTCTCTTCACATACCTAAAAAAGCTTTTGCTATCTTCCTTTATATTCCTGGCTAGCTTGCGTTCGTACCTCATTTTTTCTCCCTGTATTGTCTTTTTAGTTAAGTTCTGTTGTTCCTTAAAAACTTCCCAATCATCTGTCCTCCCACTCACCTTAGCTCTGTCATATTTCCTTTTTTTTAATGCTATGTAGTCTCTGACTTCCTTTGTCAACCACTGAGGCCCCTTTCCCCCCTTTGAATCCTTCCTTCTCAGGGGGATGAACTGATTTTGAACCTTGTGCATTATTCCCAAGAATACCTGCCATTGCTGTTCCACTGTCTTTTCTGCTAGGCTATCCGTCCAGTCAACTTTGGCCAGCTCCTCCCTCATGGCTCCATAGTTTCCCCTGTTCATCTGCAACACTGACACCTCCGAGCTGCCCTTACCCTTCCCAAATTGCAGATAAAAGCTTATCATACTGTGATCACTACCTCCTAATGGCTCCTTTACTGCGAGATCGCTTATCAAATCCTGTTCATTACATAACACTAAATCCAGAATAGTCTTGTCCCTGGTCGGCTCACGTACAAGCTGTTCCAAGAATGCATCCCGTAGGCACTCTACAAATTCCCTATCCTGTAGTCCAGCACCAACCTGATTCTCCCAGTTCACCTGCATGTTGAAATCCCCCATAACTACTGCGACATTACCTTTGCCACATGTCAATGTTAACTCCCTATTCAACTTGCACCCAATATCCATGCTACTGTTTGGTGGCCTGTAGACAACACCCATTTGGGTCCTTTTGCCCTTACTGTTCCTCAGTTCTATCCACACAGACTCCACTTCTCCTGATCCTATGTCCCCCCTTGCAAAGGACTGAATCTCATTCCTCACCAACAGGGCCACCCCACCCCCTCTGCCCACATTTCTGTCTCTACGATAGCACGTATACCCTTGTACATTCATTTCCCAGGTCTGATCTCCCTGCAGCCATGTCTCCGTTATCCCAACAACATCATAGTTACCCATTCGCACCTGGGCTTCAAGCTCATCCGCCTTATTCCTGACACTTCGTGCATTCAGATATAGAATTTTTAGCCCATTTCTCCTCTCTCTGTTTGAATCGCTGCCTGTTGTGCTTAACCCAGTTCCCCGAACTCTCATCGGGCTATACGCCCCTAGAATTTTGTTGTCCTTCCTACATTTACTTATTCTTGCAACACATTTAACTCCATGTTCCGTCAGACCATCCCTCTGTACACGAGTCCTCCTTATCACTTGTTCCGCCCCACCTTCCTCTACTACACACTTAATATTCCGGAACCGTGTAGTCCCCACCTGTCCTTTATTCATCCTCTCGCTATCCTCTCTCACATTCTGGATCCCCGCCCCCTGCAAATTTAGTTTAAACCCCCCCAAGAAGCACTAGCAAACTTCCCTGCAAGAATGTTAGTACCGCTCCAGTTCAGGTGTAAACCGTCCCTTCGGAACAGATCCCACCTTCCCTGGAACAAAGCCCAATTATCTACAAACCAGAAGCCCTCCCTCCTGCACCATCCTCTCAGCCACGTATTAATCTGTATAATCCTCCTGTTCCTTGTCTCACTCACACGTGGCACAGGTAGCAATCGTGAGATTGTTACCCTGGAGGTCCTGCTCTTCAGCTTCGCACCTAACTCCCTGAACTCCCTACGCAGGACCCCCTCTCTCATCCTACCCACGTCATTGGTCCCTACATGGACCACAACATCTGGATTCTTGCCCTCCCTCTCGAGAATAACCTGCACCCGATCTGAGATGTCTCGGACCCCGGCACCAGGGAAGCAACATACCATCCGAGACTCCCAATCTTCCCCACAAAATTTCCTATCCGCCCCCCTGACTATAGAATCCCCTATCACTACCGCTCTCTTCTCTTCCCTCCTCCCCTTCCTAGTCAAGGGTCCAACCTCAGTGCCAGAGACAGGACCACTGCAGCTTGTTCCTGGTAGGTCATCCCCACCAACAGTATCCAAAACGGTATACTTATTTTTGATGGGAATGGCCACAGGGGTGCTCTTCTCTCTCTGTCTGCTCCCCCTGCCTCTCTTGACTGTCACCCATTTGCCTACCTCCTGTCTTTTCAGTGTGACTACCTCCCGATAACTCTTATCTATCTCTGCCTCTGCCTCCAGAATGATCCGTAGTTCATCCAGCTCCTGCTCCAATTCCCTAACTCGGTCTGATAAGAGCTGCAGCTGGATGCACCTTTTGCAGGTGTGGTCATCAGGGACAACTGTGTTGACCCTGACCTCCCACATACTGCATACAGAGCACACCACTGCTCTAACTGTCTCCCCCATTACCTGATCCCAGATTAGTCAGAATAAATGAAAAGCAGGCTTCTTGCCGAAGTCCTCTTGCGCCGAAGCCCGCTGAGCCAAAGCCCAGCACTCTGCTCCTGCGCACTCTGCTGCCCACACCGGCGCTGCCCGCTCCAGAAAGTGGGTCGCTTTTTAAAGCTCGCGCTCGCCGCTGACATCACCCGCGCTTGCGCAGCTTTACCTTCCTCCTCAGGTACTGTCCAGGTAGGTCCGAGGGTCTCGGCCTACCTACAACGGCTGATCGTCCGATCTCCAGTCGTATGTCAATCACGAGCACTCCTTACTCCCGCTCCGCTGCTCACACCGACAGCATTCCACGTAGTCGTCCATTTTTCTATCATCTGTGAGTCTCTTAAATGCACCTAATGTATCAGACCATAAGATATAATGGCAGAATTAGGCTATTTGAGTTTGCTCCATCAATCAATCATGGGCTGATCCAATTCTTCCAGTCATCCCCACTCCCCTGCCTTCTCCCCATACCCTTTGATGCCCTGGCTAATCAAGAACCTATCTATCTCTGCCTTAAATGCACCCAATGACTTGCCCTCCACAGCCACCTGTGGCAACAAATTCCACAGATTTACCACCCTCTGACTAAAGTAATTTCTCCGCATCTCGGTTCTAAACGGATGTTCTTCAATCCTGAAGTTGTGCCCTCTTGTCCTAGACTCCCCTACTATGGGAAATAACTTTGCCATATCTAATCTGTCCAGGCCTTTTACCATTTGGAATGTTTCTATGAGATTCCCCCTCATTTTCCTGAACTCCAGGAAATACAGCCCAAGAGCTCCCAGACGTTCCTCATTCAGTAACCCTTTCATTCCTGGAATCATTCTCGTGAATCTTCTCTGAACCCTCTCCAATGTCAGTATATCCCTTCTAAAATAAGGAGCCCAAAACTGCACACAATACTCCAAGTGTGGTCTCACGAGTGCCTTATAGAGCCTCAACATCACATCCCTGCTCTTATATTCTATACCCCTAGAAATGAATGCCAACATTGCATTCGCCTTCTTCACAACCAGCTCTACCTGGAGATTAAACTTCCCTAAACTATCGAAGTCTCTCTGCAGGCTCACTGTTTCCTCAACACTACCCATTCCTCCACCTATCTTTGTATCATCGGCAAATTTAGCCACAAATCCATTAATCCCATAGTCCAAATCATTGACATACATTGTAAAATGCAGTGGTCCCAACACTGACCCCTGTGGAACTCCACTGGTAATCGGCAGCCAGCCAGAATAGGATCCCTTTATTCCCACTCTCTGTTTTCTGCCGATCAGCCAATGCTCCACCCATGCTAGTAGCTTCCCTGTAATTCCATGGGCTCTTATCTTGCTAAGCAGCCTCATGTGCAGCACCTTGTCAAAGGCCTTCTGAAAATCCAAGTACACCACGTCTACTGCATCTCCTTTGTCTACCCTGCTTATAATTTCCTCAAAAACTGCAGTGGGTTTGTCAGACAGGATTTTCCGTTCAGGAAACCATGCTGGCTTTGGCCTATCTTGTCATGTGCCTCCTTAATGATAGATGCATTTTGAGGCATTGCCTTTTGAAGGTGGCCTCGATACTGCTGAAGTTATCGCCCGTGATGGCACTGACTGAGTTTACAAGCTTCTGCAGCTGTTTCTGATCCTGTGTTGTGGCCCCTCCACACCAGACATGATGCAACCAGTTAAAATGCTCTGCACAGGATATACGTAGAAATTTCTGAGTCTTTGGTGAGATGCCAAGTCTTCCCAAACTCTAAATGAAATATAGTCACTTCCTGGTAACAGCCTCGATATGTAGATCTTCAGAGATGTTGACATCCAGAACATGGAAGCTGCTCACCCTTTCCACTGCTGATCCCGTGATGAGGACTGGTGTGTGTTCCCTCGACTTCCCCTTCCTGAAGCCCACAATCAGTTCTCTGGTCTCACTGACGTTGAGTGAAGAGGGAAGGGCGATTTGGCGAAGAGCAGCAACTATACAAGGTTTGAGGGAGTTACAGCAAGTGGGTGAGGCCGGAGGTGGTGGAGAGACCCGGGGTCTTCAGAAGGTCGCTAACTCACCTCGGGATTCCAGCGCTCTGCCCCATCCGGACGGCAGAATATAGTAGAAATGGTAAGACAATATTGGCAGCGTGGAGGATCAGAGGGATCTTGGGGTTCGAGTCCATAGGACACTCAAAGCAGCTGTACAGGTTGATTCTGTGGTTAAGAAGGTGTACGGTGTATTGGCCTTAATCAATTGTGGAATTGAATTTAGGAGCCAAGAGGTAATGTTGCAGGTATATAAGACCCTGGTCAGACCCCACTTGGAGTACGGTGCTCAGTTCTGGTCGCCTCACTACAGGAAGGATGTGGAAACCATAGAAAGGGTGCTCAGGAGATTTGCAAGGATTTTGCCTGGATTGGGGAGCATGCCTTATAAGAGTGGGTTGAGTGAACTTGGCCTTTTCTCCTTGGAGTGACGGAGGATGAGAGGTGACCTGATAGAGGTGTACAAGATGATGAGAGGCATTGATCGTGTGGATAGTCAGAGGCTTTTTCCCAGGGCTGAAATGGCTGCCACAAGAGGGCACAGGTTTAAGGTACTTGGGAGTGGGTACAGAGGAGATGTCAGGGGTAAGTTTTTTACTCAGAGTGGTGAGTGCGTGGAATGGGCTGCCGGCAACGGTGGTGGAGGCGGATACGATAGGGTCTTTTAAGAGACTTTTAGATAGGTACATGGAGCTTAGAAAAATAGAGGGCTATGGGTAAGCCTAGTAATTTCTACTGTAGGGACATGTTCGGCACAATTCTGTGGGCCGAAGGGCCTGTATTGTGTTGTAGGTTTTCTATATTTCTATGTTTCTAACAAGATAAAATCTGCAGATGCTGGATATCCAAGCAACACACACAAAATGCTGGAGGAACTCAGCAGGCCAGGCAGCATCTATGGAAAAAGAGTACAGTCGACGTTTCAGGCCGAGACACTTCGACAGTACTTTTTTCCCACAGATGCTGCCTGGCCTGCTGAGTTCCTCCAGCATTTTGTGCGCCTCCGCGGCTCCTGTTGAGTTTGCGGTAAATACCGACCCCCAGTGGCCACAGCAGGTACTGCCGTTTCCAAATTCAGGGCAAAATTTCATTAAATTTCATTGCTGCAATTTCTATTCCTTAATCTCAGGGTAAATGATTTAAACCTTCAACATAGTTTAATTTATGCTTCTATTTCACTTCAGATTTACAGCTGTTTACAATATAGAACAGTACAGACCCTTCAGCCCACAATGCTGTGCCAACCATTTAATCTACTCCAAGCTCAATTTAACCCTTCCCTCCCACGGAGCCCTCCATTTTTCTATCATGCATGTGTCTATCTAAGAGTTTCTCAAATGTCCCTAATGTTCTTCCTCTACCATCATTCTCCAATGGAACCAATGTTCCTCCAACATTCTACGTGTAAAATAACTTCACTCTGACATTCCCCCTGTTCACCTTAAAATTATGCATCCTCGTATTACGTTTGCAGATTTTGCTGTTAGTTTCTCCACCACTTGTTTCCCTTGAAGAAGTGTGCAGCCAGGGCACCATGATTTGTACCATTCCCCTCAACAACAAGTATACCGATTTGGATACTGTTGGGGGGGATGACTTACCCCGGGACAAGCTGCAGAAGCTGGATCTCTGGCACTGAGTCTGGTTCTGCAGTGCAGAAGGGAGGGTGGAAGAAGAGAAGAGCGGTAGTGATAGGGGACTCGATAGTTAGAGGTACAGACAGGAGGTTCTGTGGTTGCGACAGAGACTCCCGGATGGTTTGTTGCCTCCCGGGTGCCAGGGTCAGGGATGTCTGTGATCGCATGCACAGCATTCTGAAATGGGAGGGTGATCAGCCAGATGTCGTGGTACACATCGGTACCAATGACGTAGGAAGAAAGAGTGAGGAAGTCCTGGAAAGTGAGTGTAGAGAGCTTGGTAGGAAGTTAAAAAGCAGGACCTCGAGGGTGGTAATCTCAGGATTGCTAGTGTAGGACGCTCTGGAGGAGGAACACGTGGCTGAGGAACTGGTGTAGGGGGCAGGGTTTCAGATTTTTGGATCATTGGGACCTCTTCTGGGGCAGGTGGAACCTGTACAAGAGAGACGGGTTACACCTGAACTACAGGGGTCCAATATCCTTGCAGGGAGGTTTGTTAGTGCTATTGGGGGTTTGGGGTTTAAGCTAGATTTGCAGGGGGATGGGAACCAGAATGCCAGAGCAGATAGTGGAACGGGGGTAAAAATAAATGATGTTAAAAGTTCATGCAAAGTCACGAATAGAAGGGTTGTGTGTGGTGGTAGTAATCTTCTGAGGTGTGTCTATTTCAATGCGAGGAGTATTGTGGGGAAGGCTGACGAGCTGAGGGTGTGGATTGACACGTGGAATTCTGACATTGCAGCCATTAGTGAAACTTGGCTACAGGAGGGGCAGGACTGGCAGCTTAATGTTCCAGGGTTCCGATGTTCCAGACGTGATAGAGGCAGAGGGATGGGGGGGGGGAGGGTGGTGGCATTGCTAGTCAGGGAAAATGTTACAGCAGTGCTCAGGCAGAACAGATTAGAGGGCTTGTCTACCGAGGCCATATGGGTGGAGCTGAGAAACAGGAAAGGTACGACAAGGTAAACAAGTAGGGAGGTCATGGAATTTATACAGATTAAAGAGGAGGAGGTGCTTGATGTCTTGAGGCAAATCAGAGTAGATAAATCCCCAGGACCTTGAAGGAGACTAGTTTTGAAACTGCAGGGGCCCTGGCAGATATTTTTTAAATGTTGGTATCCACGGGTGAGGTGCCGGAGGATTGGAGGATAGCTTACGTAGTTCCGTTGTTTAAAAAAGGCTCTAAAAGTAATCCGGGAAATTATAAGCCAGTAAATTTGACATCGTTAGTAGGTAAATTATTGGAAGGAGTACTAAGAGATAGGATCTTCAAGTATTTGGATAGACAGGGACTTATTAAGGAGAGTCAACATGGCTTTGTGTGTGGTAGGTTATGTTTAACAAATCTATTAGAGCTTTTCGAGGAAGTTACCAGGAAAGTGGATGAAGGGAATGCAGTGGATGTTGTCTACATGGACTTCAGTAAGGCCTTTGACAAGGTCCTGCATGCGAGGTTAGTTAGGAAGATTCAGTCACTAGGTATACATGGTGAGGTAGTAAATTGGATTAGACATTGGCTCAATGGGAGAAGTCAGAGAGTGGTAGTGGAGGATTGCTTCTCTGAGTGGAGGCCTGTGACTAGTGGTGTGCCACAGGGATCAGTGCTGGGTCCATTGTTATTTGTCATCTATATCAATGATCTGGATGATAATGTGGCAAATTAGATCAGCAAATTTGCTGATGATACAAAGATTGGAGGTGTAGTGGACAGTGAGGAAGGTTTTCAAAGCTTGCAGAGGGATTTGGACCAGCTGGACAAATGGGCTGACAAATGGCAGATGGAGTTTAATGCAGACAAGAGTGAGGTATTGCACTTTGGAAGGACAAACCAAGGTAGAACATAAAAGGTAAATGGTAGGACACTGAGGAGTGCAGTAGAACAGAGGGATCTGGGAGTACAGATACATAATTCCCTAAAAGTGGCGTCACAGGTAGATAGGGTAGTAAAGAGAGTTTTTGGTACATTGGCCTTTACAAATCAAAGTATTGAGTATGTGATAGGCAAACTGAGTTTGAGATGGGGTCCAGAATTGACCCTATGAACTGTGCTGCTATTGAGAGAGAGAGGGGAAGGTGTCCAGAGCAAATGTGAGAGAGAGAAAGAGACAAGATTTAATGTTATGGTTCTTCGGCTGATTGTTTACCTTTTCTCCAAGGACATTTTTGCCTGCTTGTTAAGATTCCTGCAGAGACAGCAGGGAGGAGCTGGTTGATGGACAGCCGGTGTCCAGCATGTGGGGATAAAAAGCAGGTCTGCTAAGACACAGGCAGACACACCCCGGGACACTGAATGAGCCTTGTGCATCCACGTGAAGGTGGGAGTTTTGGAGGATCAATTTGGGGAAATCGATCAGTGGCTCACAGTGTGAAAAGGTGCAACCAGTGGGGAACTATTTGTGTGTCCTCCCTTGCCTGGGTGATAGTTCCACCACTGAAGAACGGTCGTATGTATCCTGGTCATAGTCAATGACCATAACAGGACTTCGGGAGACAACAGGAAGATCGACAACAATGGCATCACCTCTCATCACCTCTCTCTCTCTCTCTCTCCAACGTTAATCAACCAGCTACCTCAAACTGAACTGAACTCTCTTCATCATATCGTAAGACCGTATCCATTTACCCCTGGGTTTGAAAGAGCCTGGTTTTGGTTCCTATTTCCACACTTCTGTATATATCATCGCTAACATGTTTCATATATATTTGCATTTATATTACTGTATAGCTTAGTTTACTGATAAACACTATTAGTTACTAGTAATACCAGACTCCAAAGTGTTTTCTACTTTTGTTGGTTCTTAACCCGGTCACGGGGTACGTGACAAGTGTAAGAGTTGGAATGTAATGGTGAGGTTGTATAAGGCATTGGTGAGGCTGAATTTGGAGTATAGTGTGCAGTTTTGGTCACCTAATTACAGGAAGGATATTAATAAGGTTGAACGAGTGCAGAGAAGGTTTACAAAGATGTTGCTGGGACTTGAGAAACTAAGTTACAGAGAAAGGTTGAATAAGTTAGGACTTTATTCCCTGGAGCGTAGAAGAATGAGGGGAGATTTGATAGAGGTGTATAAAATTATGATGGGTATAGATAGAGTGAATGCAAGCAGGCTTTTTCCACTGAGGCTTAGGGAGAAAAAAACCAGAGGACATGGGTTAAAGGTGAAGGGGGAAAAGTTTAAAGGGAACATTGGGGGGGGGGGCTTCTTCACACATGGAGTGGTGGGAGTGTGGAATGAGCTGCCAGATGAAGTGGTAAATGCGGGCTCACTTTTAACATTTAAGAAAAACTTGGACAGGTACATGGATGAGAGGTGTATGGAGGGATATGGTCCAGGTGCAGGTCAGTGGGACTAGGCAGAAAAATGGTTCAGCACAGCCAAGAAGGGCCAAAAGGCCTGTTTCTGTTCTGTAATGTTCTATGGTTCTATGATAATGTAAGGTTATACAATTAACTGTTTACAACACCAGCAACCGGGGTTCAATTCCATAAGACGATAAGAATTAGCCCATTTGGCCCATTGTGTCTGCTCTGTCATTCCATCATGGCTGATCAAATTCCTTCACGTTCTGACCAATCAAGTATCTATCAACCTTTGCCTTAAATGTACATAAAGACTCGGCCTCCACAGCTGCCTGTGGCAAAGAATTCCACAGATTCACCACTTTCTAGTTAAAGGAATTCCTCCTCAGCTCTGTTCTAAAACAATACCCTTGTATTCTGAGGCTGTGTCTCTTAGACTCTTCCAACATAGGAAACATCTTCTCCACATCCACTCTATCCTTTCACCATTCAATAGGTTTCAATAATTTGCCCCTAATCCTTCTGAATTCTAGTGAATACAGGCTCAGAACCATCAAACGCTCTTCACACGACAAGCTGTTTAATCCTGGAATCATTTTCATGAACCTCTTTGAACCCTCTCCAGTTTCAGCACATCCTTTCTAAGATGAGAGGCCCAAATCTGTTCACAATATTCCAAGTGAGGCCTCACCAGTGCTTTATAAAGTCTAAACATTACATCCTTGCTTTTATATTCTAGTTCTCTTGAAATGAATGCTAACATCGCATTTGCCTTCCACACCTCAGATTCGTAAATTAACCTTCAGGGAATCCTACATAAAGATTCCCAAGTCTCTTTGCACATCAGACTTTTGGCTTATCTCTCCATTTAGAGAATAGTCTACCCTTTTATTTCTTTTATGAAAGTGCGTGAATATAAACTTCTAAATTCTGTATTCCATCTGCCATTTCTTTGCCCATTCTCCTAATCTGTCTAAGTCTTTCTGTAGCCTCTCTGCTTAATCAAATCTACCCGTTGCTCCATCTCTCTTTGTATCATCTGTAGACTTTGCAACAAAGCCATCAATTCCATCATTCAAATCATTGACATATCAATAAAAAGAACTGGTTCCAAAACAGACCATTGTGGGACACCACTACTCACTAGTATCCAACCAGAAAAAGGTCCCTTTATTCCCACCCTTTGCCTCCAGCCATTCAGCCATTGCTTCATTCCTGCTAGAATCTTTCCTGTAATACCATGGACTCGTAGCTTGTTAAGCAGCCACATGTGAGGCACCTTGTCAAAGGCTTCTGAAAATCCAAGTACAGCACATCCACTGATTCTCCTTTGTCCATCCTGCTTGTTATTTCTTCAAAGAATTCCAACAGATTTGTCTGGCAAGATTTTCCCTTGACAAAACCATACTGACTTTGTGAGGCAAGATTTTCCCTTGACAAAACCATACTGACTTTGTGAGGCAAGATTTTCCCTTGACAAAACCATACTGACTTTGTGAGGCAAGATTTTCCCTGAGGAAACCAAACTGACTTTGTCAGGCAAGATTTTCCCTGAGGAAACCATACTGACTTTGTCAGGCAAGATTTTCCTTGAGGAAACCATACTGACTTTGTCAGGCAAGATTTTCCCTGAGGAAACCAAACTGACTTTGTCAGGCAAGATTTTCCCTGAGGAAACCAAACTGACTTTGTCAGGCAAGATTTTCTCTTGACGAAACCATTCTGACTTTAGTTTATTTTATCATGTGCCTCCAAGAACTTCAAAACCACATCCTTAACAATTGATCCAACATCTTCCCAACCAATGCGGTTGTCTATAAGGAGTTTGTGCGTTCTCCCTGTGATTGTGTGGGTTTCCTCCGGTGTTCATGTTTCCTTCCACTTTCCAGTGACACGCCAGTTAGGGTTCATAAGTTATGAGCTTGCTGCCTGGCCTGCTGTGGTCCTCCAGCATTTTGTGTCTGTTGTGAGCATGCTATGCTGGTTCCGGAAATATGGAGACACTTGTAGGCTGCCATCAGCACATCCTCAGACTGTGTTGGTTATTGACCAGTGATACATTTGACTGTGTTGATGTTTCATTGTATTGAAATGTCACTGTATCGATGTTTCACTGCATTGATGTGTCACTGTATCGATGTTTCGCCGTATCGATGTGTCACTGTATCTATGAGTCACTGTATCAACGTGTCACTGTATCAATATTTCACTGTATCGATGATACAATGTATTGAGGTGTCTCTGTATCCATATTTCAATGTATCGATGTTTCACTGCATCAATGTTTCACTGTATCGATGTTTCAATCTATTGATATTTCACTGTATCAATGATTCACTGAATCGATGTGTCACTGATTTGACGATTCCCTGTATTGATGTTTCACTGTATCGAAGTGTCACTGTATCAATGTTTCAATGTATCAATATTCAACTGTATCAATGTTTCAATGTATCAATGATTCACTGTATCTATGTCACTGTATCAAAATGTCACTGAATTGATGTTTTATTCTATTGATGTGTCACTGTATCAATGTTTCACCATATCAATGTGTTACTGTATTGATATTTTATTGTTTTGATGTTACACTGTATCCATGCTTCACTGTATCGATGTTTCATAGAAACATAGAAAACCTATAGCAGAATGCTGTTCTGAACATGTACTTTAGAAATTACCTCGGGTTACTCATAGCCCTCTATTTTTCTAAGCTCCATGTACCTATCCAGGAGTCTCTTAAAAGACCCTATCATATCCGCCTCCACCACCATCGCTGACAGCCCATTCCACACACTCACCACTCCCTGTGTAAAAAAAAAACTTACTCCTGACATTTCCTCTGTACCTACTTCCAAGCACCTTAAACCTGTGTCCTCTTGTGTTAGCCATTTCAGTCTTGGGGAAAAACCTCTGGCTGTTAGGGAAGGGACTGGGAAGAGCTCAGATAGAAGAGAGCACCCCTCTGGCCAACCCCTCGATAATCATGATCTCGTTTTGGATGCTGTTGAGAGGGGTGACCATGGCGATCAAGCCTTTGGCAATGAGCCTGGTTCCGTGGTGCGGAAGGGAGAGAGGAAGATGAGGAATGGGGTAGTCACAGGGGATTCCATAGTGAGGGGAACAGACAGGAGGTTTCCTGGATTGAACTCTATCTGCCCCTTCTCAGCCCAGTTTTGCATCCTATTGATATCCCACTGTTACCTCTGACAGCCCTCCACACTATCCACAACACCTCCAACCTTTGTGTCATCAGCAAATTTACTAAACACCCCTCCACTTCCTCATGCAGGTCATTTATAAAAATCACGAAGAGTAAGGGTCCCAGAACAGATCCCTGAGGCACTCCACTGGTGACTGACCTCCACGCAGAATATGACCTGTCTACAACTACTCTGCCTTCTGTAGGCAAGTCAGTTCTGGATCCACAAAGCAATGTCCCCTTGGATCCCATGCCTCCTTACTTTCTCAGTAAGCCTTGCATGGGGTACCTTATCAAATGCCTTGCTGAAATCTATATACACTACATCTACTGATCAACCTTCATCAATGTGTTTACAAAAGTTGTAGTTACATCCTCAAAAAATTCAATCAGGCTCGTAAGGCACGATCTGCCCTTGACAAAGCCATGCTGACTATTCCTAATCATATTATACCTCTCCAAATGTTCATAAATCCTGCCTCTCAGGATCTTCTCCATCAACTTACCAACCACTGAAGTAAGACTCACTGGTCTATAATTTCCTGGGCTATCTCTACTCCCTTTCTTGAATAAGGGAACAACATCTGCAACCCTCCAATCCTCTGGAACCTCTCCCGTCCCCTTTGATGATGCAAAGATCATTTCCAGAAGCTCAGCAATCTCCTCTCTTGCCTCCCACAGTAGCCTGAGGTACCTCTCCTCTGGTCCCGGTGACTTATCCAACTTGATGATTTCCAAAAGCTCCAGCACATCCTCTTTCTTAATATCTACATGCTCAAGCTTTTCAATCTGCTGTAAGTCATCCCTACAATCACTAAGATCCTTTTCCATGGTGAATACTGAAGCAAAGTATTCATTAAGTACATCTGCTGTCTCCTCTTGTTCTATACACACTTTTCCATTGTTACACTTGATTGGTCCTATTCTCTCAAGGCTTATCCTCTTGCTCTTCACATACTTGTAGAATGCCTTGGGGTTTTCCTTAATCCTGCCCTCCAAGGCCTTCTCATTGCCTCTTCTGGCTCTCCTAATTTCATTCTTAAACTCCTTCCTGCTAGCCTTATAATTTTCTAGATCTCTTTCATTTCCTAGTTTTTCGAACCTTTCATAAGCTTTTCTTTTCGACTAGATTTTCAACAGCGTTTGTACACCATGGTTCCTGTACCCTACCATGCTCTCCCTGTCTCATTGGAACATACCTATGTAGAACACCACACAAATATCCCCTGAACATTTGCCACATTTCTGCTGTACATTTCCCTGAGAACATCTTTTCCTAATTTATGCTTCCAAGTTCTTGCCTGCTAGCTTCATATTTCCCCTTACTCCAATTAAATGCTTTCCTAACTTGTCTGTTCCTATCCCTCTCCAATGCTATGGTTAAGGAGATAGGATTGTGATCACTATCTCCAAAATGCTCTCCCACTGAGAGACCTGACACTTGACCAGGTTAATTTCCCAATACCAGATCAAGTACAGCCTTTCCTCTTGTAGGCTTATCTACATATTGTGTCAGGAAAACTTCCTGAACACACCTAACAAACTCCACCCCATCTAAACCCCTCCCTCTAGAGAGATGCCAATCTATGAGGTCTAGGCCTCATTTGGAGCCAGTGATCATTAATGGAGAATGTGTGGAGCAGGTTAAGACCTACAAGTATCTGGAAGTACAGTTAGACGAGAAGCTAGACTGGACTGCCAACACAGATGCCTTGTGCAGGAAGGCACAGAGTCGACTGTACTTCCTTAGAAGGTTGGCGTCATTCAATGTCTGTAGTGAGATGCTGAAGATGTTCTATAGGTCAGTTGTGGAGAGCGCCCTCTTCTTTGTGGTGGTGTGTTGGGGAGGAAGCATTAAGAAGAGGGACGCCTCAAGTCTTAATAAGCTGGTAAGGAAGGCGGGCTCTGTCGTGGGCAAAGTACTGGAGAGTTTAACATCGGTAGCTGAGCGAAGGGCGCTGAGTAGGCTACGGTCAATTATGGAAAACTCTGAACATCCTCTACATAGCACCATCCAGAGACAGAGAAGCAGTTTCAGCGACAGGTTACTATCGATGCAATGCTCCTCAGACAGGATGAAGAGGTCAATACTCCCCAATGCCATTAGGCTTTACAATTCAACCGCCAGGACTTAAGAACTTTTTAAAAGCTATTATTAATGCTTTTTGAGATAGTGATTTAGATGCATATCATATTTTTTACTGAGTTAAGTATTGTAGTAATTAGTTTTGCTACAACAAGTGTATGGGACATTGGAAAAAAGTTGAATTTCCCCATGGGGATGAATAAAGTATCTATCTATCTATCTATCTATCTATATTTGGGAAAGTAAAATCTCCCATCACGACAACCCTGTTATTAAAAGGGCTGGATGGTTTGGAGTTTGCAGAATGTGTGCAGGATAGTTTTTTGCAGCAATACATAGAGATACCAACTAGAGAAGGGGCAGTGTTGGATCTCCTGTTAGGGAATGAGATAGGTCAGGTGATGGAGGTATGTGTTGGGGAGTACTTTGGGTCCAGTGATCACAATGCCATTAGTTTCAATATAATTATGGAGAAGGATAGGATGGGACCCAGGGTTGAGATTTTTGATTGGAGAAAGGCTAACTTTGAGAAGATGCGAAAGGATTTATAAGGACTGTATTGGGACAATTTGTTTTATGGGAAGGATGTAATAGAGAAATGGAGGTCATTTAAAGGAGAAATTTTGAGGGTACAGAATCTTTATGTTCCTGTTAGGTTGAAAGGAAAGGTTAGAAGTTTGAGAAAGCCATGGTTTTCAAGGGTTATTGGAAACTTGGTTCGGAAAAAGAGAGAGATCCACAATAAATATAGGCAGCATGGAGTAAATGAGGTGCTCGAGGAATATAAAGAATGTAAAAAGAATCTTAAGAAATAAATTAGAAAAGCTAAAAGAAGATACGAGGTTGCTTTGGGAAGTAAGGTGAAAATAAATCCAAAGGGTTTCTACAGCTATATTAATAGCAAAAGGATAGTGAGGGATAAAATTGGTCCCTTAGAGAATGAGAGTGGACAGCTATGCGTGGAGCCGAAAGAGATGGGGGAGATTTTGAACAATTTCTTTTCTTCGGTATTCACTAAAGAGAAAGATATGGAATTGTGTAAGGTAAGGGAAACAAGTAGGGAAGTTATGGAAACTATGACGATTAAAGAGGAGGAAGTACTGGTGCTTTTAAGGAACATAAAAGTGGATAAATCTCCGGATCCTGACAGGATACTCCCTAGGACCTTGAGGGAAGTTAGTGTAGAAATAGCAGGGGCTCTGACAGGAATATTTCAAATGTCATTAGAAATGGGAATGATGCCAGAGGAATGGCATATTGCTCATGTGGCTCCATTGTTTAAAAAGGGTTCTAAGAGTAAACCTAGCAATTATCAGCCTGTAAGTTTGACATCAGTGGTGGGTAAGTTAATGGAAAGTATTCTTAGAGATGGTATATATAATTATCTGGATAGAAAGGGTCTGATTAGGAACAGTCAACATGGATTTGTGTGTAGAAGGTCGTGTTTGACAAATCTTATTGAATTTTTTGAAGAGGTTACTAGGAAAGTTGTCGAGGGTAAAGCAGTGGATGTTGTCTATATGGACTTCAGTAAGGCCTTTGACAAGGTTCCGCATGGAAGGTTAGTTAGGAAGGTTCAATCTTTAGGTGTTAATATTGAAGTAGTAAAATGGATTCAACAGTCTTCATCAACGATGGGAGATGCCAGAGAGTAGTGGTGGATAACTGTTTGTCAGGTTGGAGGCCAGTGACTAGTGGTGTGCCTCAGGGATCTGTATTGAGTCCAATGTTGTTTGTCATAAACATTAGTGATCTGGATGATGGGGTGGTAAATTAGATCAGTAAGTATGCAGATGATACTAAGATAGGTGGCATTGTGGATAATGAAGTAGGTTTTCAAAGCTTGCAGAGAGATTTAGGCCAGTTAGAAGAGTGGGCTGAAAAATGGCAGATGGAGTTTAATGCTGATAAGTGTGAGGTGCTACATTTTGGTAGGAATAATTAATATAGGACATACATGGTAGGGCATTGAGGAATGCAGTAGAACAGAGTGATCTAGGAATAATGGTGCATAGTTCTCTGAAGGTGGAATCTCATGTGGATAGGGTGGTGAAGAAAGCTTTTGGTATGCTGGCATTTATAAATCAGAGCATTGAGTATAGGAGTTGGGATGTAATGTTAAAATTGTACAAGGCATTGGTAAGGCCGAATTTGGAGTATTGTGTACAGTTCTGGTCACCGAATTATAGGAAAGATGTCAACAAAATAGAGAGAGTATAGAGGAGATTTACTAGAATGTTACCTGGGTTTCAGCACCTAAGTTACAGAGAAAGGCTGAACAAGTTAGGTTTTTATTCTTTGGAGCATAGAAGGTTGAAGGGGGGACTTGATAGAGGTATTTAAAATTATGAGAGGGATAGATAGAGTTGATGTGTATAGGCTTTTTCCATTGAGAGTAAGGGAGATTCAAACAAGAGGACGTGAGTTGAGAGTTAAGGGGCAAAAGTTTAGGGGTAACATGAGGGGGAACTTCTTTACTCAGAGAGTGGTAGCTGTGTGGAATGAGCTTCCAGTAGAAGTGGTAGAGGCAGGTTCGATATTGTCATTTAAAGTAAATTTGGATAAGTATATGGACAGGAAAGGATTGGAGGGTTATGGGCTGAGTGCAGGTAGGTGGGACTAGGTGAGAGTAAGCATTCGGCACGGACTAGAAGGGCCGAGGTGGCCTGTTTCCGTGCTGTAATTGTTATATGGTTATACAGCTGCTGTCTATCAACATCAGAGCTGTACAATTCGCCCAAATTTTCGCACTTCTTCTTTAGGTCTTTACTGTCGGTACCGTAACACAGTCTCTCAACATCGAGAATGAACCCAAACTTGGCGTCAGTGTTGTGTAAACAAGTGAACTTTTCATCCATTTCTCTGTGAAGATGGTTGAGTGTTCCCTTCATGACTCTTCCCATTTCCTCATTTCCTCCTTAGCTGTTAACCCAGTGTCTCTCAAGTTCTCATCAGCCGTTTGTTTCTTTCGTCTCTGGCATCTTTCAACTTCAATATTCGATACTTGACAGAGACCGACTCCTTCTTCGAGTGACTCACTGACCAACACATCTCTTTCATCATAAAAATGATCTCGGAGGGTTTTCAAATCCAGGGCAGTATCGTGGAACTTCATGCTAGGATCCTGCAGCCTCTTTTGAATATGGTCAATGCGAATGAGTACTTTGTTCCAAAATCCTAGCAAAATCAGAAAATCATAACTCAACATGTGGTTGTACAGCTGCCTCGTGTCACTTCTTGTTTCATTGGTCTCATTTTCATTGTCTATAGTCTCCTGGAGAACTTGAAGTATCTCCTCAAGGTACTTGTTGACGGGCTTCACTGCTTCTGTCCTTGCACTCCACCTGGTTTTGGACTCCGGCTTTGACCATTTTTGAGTTTTTCCCAGTGCTGTGTTGAACGAGAGAAAAACATGTAGAGAGCTTCGATGGTTCCAAAAAACGTGAACATCACTGCATCCTTCTTAGCTGCATGTACACCCACCAAATTGAGTGAGTGATTGTCACAATTCACAAACACTGCCCGGTTGTTTTTCTCACTTATTCTTTGATGAACACCACTTCTGTGTCCAGCCATCACAGCAGCGTTGTTATAGCACTTTGTCTGACAATCTTGCAGCTCCATTTCATCCTTCTCTAGCTGTTTCAAGATGTCTTCAACCAAGCTCTCAGCATCCTTCTGGCTTATCTGGATAAAACCAAGGAAGGACTCTCTAACATGGACTGTTTTCCTCTCAAAATCAACTTCCGCATACCACACACATCTGCTCACGGTGTGCCTGATCAGGAGTCGAGTTGAACATGAGACCATAGTACTTGGCTTTATGAATGCTTCTCAGTAAACTCTGGCGAACAGTGGATGCCATCATGTGGATGAATTCATTCTGGACACCCGGTGAAAGATAAGACGTGGATCCAGGATGAGTTTCCAAATGAGTGAGGTGTTCTTTTATGACAGGGTCAAAGATGGCCAGTAGTTTCAGTAAGCCAAGAAAATTTCCCACATTGGAGTCATCGTCTAGCTGAAGTGACTCCCTGTGTCCTCGCAAAGCCAGGTTCTGAGTCGCAAGGAATTTTATGCAATGAAGGATTCTCGTCAAGATATCACGCCACTTCTGCTTTTCCTTCTCAATCTGTGTCTGAAATACCGCGTCAATATCTCCTCTGTTTCCAGCTAAATTTCTTTCCATTTCTTTTCACTGTGTGAAGCATTCCCGATGATTCTTGGCATTTTCATGAACACTAATCCTTTCAGGTGCTTTCCACTGGCTGAATCCACTTTCCTGCTCCAATGAGCATTGATGGTCTGACCGGGAATAGAGAAGCCAACAGGTACAAAATGCAGACTTTTTAGAAGGGGAATAGACCAGCCATGAGCGAGTCACTTCCTCACCACAACCATTTCCCAATTTCCTCTTGAACCAAGGTTTGTTCATTGAGCGGTTATTTGTTGGTAGGAAAGGCCCCTCACTGTTCTGGAAATACTTAGAACCCAGCTTTATTATTTCTGTTCTCAACACGTCAGGCAGAACTGCTTTTCCAGTATCCTTGTCGAACTTCAGAAGTCCAGTGTCATGCTGTTCAATCACTTCTGGTATGACAGTCCAAGGCTCTTTGACACCGTCCAGTTCACTAGGTTCAGTGTCGTCAGATTCAATCTTGTCAGGTAAAATCTCGTCAATAAACTCAATGTCACCACCACCACCATCGTCTTCCCCTCCTGTCATATCCATGTTCTCTGTGGCAGCCTCACTCTTAATCTCGTCATACTCAGATTTTTCTGACTTGACTTCTTCCTCGGCTTGTGACGCATTAGTACTTGATCCACCTTCGGATTCTAACAAACTTGTAGCAGGTGCAGGCGACTCCATGGAACGTGTCGAACTACTTGTTCTGGGCTTTTCAAAGAAGGGCATGAAGAACTTCCTCGACTTCTTGGCTTCCTCCACCTCCAACTTTCGTCTCTTCCGTCCTTTAGCTCCACTTTCCTTCTTCTTCATGAAGAAACGTGTCATGGTCTTCTTACACAATGTGCTGAAATAAGGCCATCCTAGTGCTTCTCACCCATGATAATCAAAGACAAATCATACATCTGAAGAAAATTCTTTTTTCACTATCCGAGGATGGCTTGTCTGACCTTAATAGAAACTGCTCAGTGGCTCCCAGGGCACGTGCCATACCTGCCATACCTTAGATACACCACTGCCCCCAGGTTTACAATCATAGAGTCACAACAGTAACAAAATTGGCCCCTCAGCCCATCTCGTGTATGCCAAACTATTAATCTCATTAGTCCAATCAACACAAACTCTTTATGGAAGAGTCATGCAGGTGCACAGGTAGGGTGAATATGCAACAGGGGTCGCCACAGTTTTAGTGTGAGAGGGAAGACCCTGAGGGGCGACTCATTGACTGAGAGGCCAGTGGGTCTGTGGAATGGGCTGTATAGGAAGTGCTAGAAGTGAGTACAATAAGAACATTTAGAGTATGTACACAGATAAGAAATATTTTCTCAAACTCCATCTTCACATTTGCAGATGAAACCACCACAGTGGGCCGTATCTGTAATACGGATGAGTCAGAGTACAGGAAGGAGTGACGTGTTGTCATGACAATGCCCAGTGATGTGTTGCCATGACAACAACCTTTCTCTGAATGTCAGCAAAACAAAAGAGGTGGTCACTGACGTCAGGACAAGGTGGCGGTGTTGCACATCATCAGTGCTCAGGAGAAGAGGGCTGAGAGCTTCTCGTTCCTCAGTGTGAACACCACCAATATTCTGGCATGGTCCAACCACAGAGAGCTCTCTATCACCTCAACTTCACTGAGCTCAGGCTAACCTGCCTATAGTTTCCTTTCTTCTGCCTCTCTCCCTTCATTTTTCCATTCATCTGGAACTATGCCAGAATCAACTGATTCTTGAAAGATCATTATGCATGTGTCCACAATCTCTACAATCTTACTTTATGAATTCAATTTTACATATGCAACACGAGTGAATCTGCAGATGCTGGAAATAAATAAAAACACAAAATGCTGGCAGAACTCAGCAGGCCAGACAGCATCTATGGGAGGAGGTAATGACGATGTTTCGGGCCGAAACCCTTCATCAGGAGTCCCAAAATGTCGTCACTACCTCCTCCCATAGATGCCGTCTGGCCTGCTGAGTTCTTCCAGTATTTTGTGTTTTTATCAATTTTACATATATTTATTTTTAATTATAATTTATATTTTTAAAAATTGTTATGTATTGCAGTGCATAGCTTCTGCAAAACAACAGATTTCACAATGTATACCAGTGATATTAAACCTGTATTACAAATCATATTCAACAGAGCGATGAAATACGACATCAAACAAATCGTAGAGAGCACACAAACTCAATGTGTTTATCCCCTGCTGTGCATACTGCTCCTGTGACAACTCCAGGGTACTGGATGAGATGTTGGGCCCATTGTGACCATGATTGTATTCAGTGCCCACTCACCACCAGGATCAACATGGTTCAACGGGATCCCAGCTGGGTATTGGGTAAAGGTGAGGGCAGGCTGTGGGTGTCTGTGTGTGAGACGGGCAGGAGGGTGGGTATTTGGGAGGGAGAGACGGTCAGGAGGGTGGGTATTTGGGTTGGAGAGAGGAGAAGGAGTGTGGGTGTTTGAGAGAGTGGGACAGCGGTGAGTGCCGTCTGGGAGAGCGGGACGTGCTTGGGTGGGGAGTGGGATAGGAGGGTGGGTGTTTGGGTGGGGAGTGGGATAGGAGGGTGGGTGCTTGGGTGGGGAGTGGGATAGGAGAGTGGGTGTTTGGGTGGGGAGTGGGATAGGAGAGTGGGTGTTTGGGTGGGGAGTGGGATAGGAGGGTGGGTGCTTGGGTGGGGAGTGGGATAGGAGAGTGGGTGTTTGGGTGGGGAGTGGGATAGGAGAGTGGGTGTTTGGGTGGGGAGTGGGATAGGAGGGTGGGTGCTTGGGTGGGGAGTGGGATAGGAGAGTGGGTGTTTGGTTGGGGAGTGGGATAGGAGAGTGGGTGCTTGGGTGGGGAATGGGATAGGAGAGTGGGTGTTTGGGTGGGGAGTGGGATAGGAGAGTGGGTGTTTGGGTGGGGAGTGGGATAGGAGAGTGGGTGTTTGGTTGGGGAGTGGGATAGGAGAGTGGGTGCTTGGGTGGGGAATGGGATAGGAGAGTGGGTGTTTGGGTGGGGAGTGGGATAGGAGAGTGGGTGCTTGGGTGGGGAGTGGGATAGGAGAGTGGGTGTTTGGGTGGGGAGTGGGATAGGAGAGTGGGTGTTTGGTTGGGGAGTGGGATAGGAGAGTGGGTGTTTGGGTGGGGAATGGGATAGGAGAGTGGGTGTTTGGTAGGAGTGGGTTACGAGGGTGGGGAGTGGGATAGTGGTGGGTGTTTGGGTGGGAGAGAGGGTCAGGAGGGTGGGTGTTTGGGTGGGAGAGAGGGTCAGGAGGGTGGGTGTTTGGGTGGGAAGTGGGAATGGAGGGTGGGTGTTTGGGTGGGAGAGAGGGTCAGGAGGGTGGGTGTTTGGGTGGGGAGTGGGAATGGAGGGTGGGTGTTTGGGTGGGAGAGAGGGTCAGGAGGGTGGGTGTTTGGGTGGGGAGTGGGAATGGAGGGTGGGTGTTTGGGTGGGAGAGAGGGTCAGGAGGGTGGGTGTTTGGGTGGGAGAGAGGGTCAGGAGGGTGGGTGTTTGGGTGGGGAGTGGGAATGGAGGGTGGGTGTTTGGGTGGGAGAGAGGGTCAGGAGGGTGGGTGTTTGGGTGGGGAGTGGGAATGGAGGGTGGGTGTTTGGGTGGGAGAGAGGGTCAGGAGGGTGGGTGTTTGGGTGGGAGAGAGGGTCAGGAGGGTGGGTGTTTGGGTGGGGAGTGGGAATGGAGGGTGGGTGTTTGGGTGGGAGAGGGAGGGAGGTGAGTGGGGTTTTGTGAGTGCTGGGTGGGGGTTTGGGTATGGGTGGGTTGGATGGGAGTGTTGAGGTTTGGGTGAAGAGGAGAGGCTGTGGTGAGGAGGACAGCAATGATACCCATTCTCCTTGAGAATGGGATGGGAGTCTCCACCAGCAAGCAGATTTCTCCACGGTCTGATTGTGTGGGCAGTAACTCTCCCCATCACTGGAGTCCTCTCCAACTCCACTGGCTGTGAGTTTACTCCAGTAACAATTTCCTGATGTCTTCTTTCGGAGGTTTTGTGAATTAAAAGTAAAATAAAACCCTGAGATTCATTTTCTTGCTTGCATTCGCAGCAAATCCATGGACTAATAACCATAACAGAATCCATGAATGACCTTACCAACTTCAAACGTTCAACCAATGTGCAAAAGGCAACAAACTTTGCAGATACAAAACTAAACAAACAATAATAATCACTGATAGAACCATAGAACCATAGTATATTACAGCACAGAAACAGGCCTTTTGGCCCTTCTTGTCTGTGCCGAACCATTTTTCTGCCTAGTCCCACTGACCTGCACCTGGACCATATCCCTCCATACACCTCTCATCCATGTACCTGTCCACGTAGTTCTTAAATGTTAAAAGTGAGCCCGCATTTAACACTTCATCTGGCAGCTTATTCCATACTCCCACCACTCTGTGTAAAGAAGCCCTCCCCTAATGTTCCCTTTAAACTTTTCCCTTTTCACCCTTAACCCATGTCCTCTGGTTTTTTCTCCCCTAGCTTCAGTGGAAAAAGCCTGCTTGCATTCACTCTATCTATACCCATCATAATTTTATACACCTCTATCAAATCTCCCCTCATTCTCCTACGCTCCAGGGAATAAAGTCCTAACCTATTCAACCTTTCTCTGTAACTCTGTAAGTCCCGGCAACATCCTTGTAAACCTTCTCTACACTCTTTCAACCTTACTAATATCCTTCCAGTAATTCGGTGACCAAAACTGCACACAATATTCCAAATTTGGCCTCACTGATGCCTTATACAACCTCACCATAACATTCCAACTCTTATAATCAATACTTTGATTTATAAAGGCCAATGTACCAAAAGCTCTCTTTATTACCATATCTACCTGTGACGCCACTTATAGGGAATTTTGTATCTGTATTCCTAAATCCCTCTGATCTACTGCACTCCTCAGTGCCCTACCATTTACCTTGTATGTTCTATCTTGGTTTTTCCTTCCAAAGTGCAATACCTCACACTTGTCTGTATTAAACTCTATCTGCCATTTTTCAGCCCATTTTTCCAGCTGGTCCAGATCCTTCTGCAAGCTTTGAAAACCTTCCTCACTGTCCAGTACACCTCTAATCTTTGTATCATCAGCAAACTTGCTGATCCAATTTACCACCAGATAAGCAATAATTATTGAGCGCATGAGATGAAGAACCTTCAAAAGTGAGTCCATAGGTTGTGGGAACATTTCAGTGATGGGGCAAGTGAAATTGAGTGATGTTATCCTCATTGGTTCAGGAGCTTGGTTGAGGGGTATTAACTGTTCCTGGACCTGGTGGTTTGGGTCCTGAGGCTCCTGTACCTTTTTCCTGATGGCAGCAACGAGAAGAGAGCGTGGCCTGGGTGTTGGGGGCTCCTGATGATGGATGCCGTTTTCCTGCGACAGCACTCTGTGTAGATGATGGGTTGTCTTTACTGTGATGGACTGGGTTGTATCCACTGCTTTTTGTGGGACTTTCCATTCAAGGACATTGGTGTTTCCATACCAGGCTGTGATGCAGCCACTCAGCGGACTTCCCACTCCACATCTATAGAGGTTTGATGAAGTTTTAGATGTTGTGTCAAATCTTTGAAAACTCCGAAGTAAGTAGAGGCATAGCCATGTTTTTTTTCATAATAGCAGTTTTGTGCTTGGCCCAGAGCAGGTCCCCAGGAGCTGAGGGAGGGACACCACTAGTCAAAGGCCTCCAGTCAGAGATCCAACCCTCTACGACCACTCTCTGGCTTCTCCCACCAAGCCAACATCTAATCCAATTTGCTACCTCATCCTGAATGCTGTGTGACTGCACCTTCATAATCAGCCTCCCATGCAGGACCTTGTAAAATGCCTTTTAAGACCATGTAGGCAACAGCCACTGCCTTGCATTCATCTACTTTCCGGGTAACTTCCTTGAAAACTTCCTTGCTAACTCGGTTTGCTAGTGTTATTGGGGAGGGTTTAAACTAGATTTTCAGGGGGATGGGAACCAGAGTGCCAGAGTAGATAGTGGAACGGGGGTAAAAATAAATGATGTTAACAGTTCATGCAAAGTCACAAACAGTAAGGTTGTGTGTGGTGGTAATAATCTTCTGAGGTGTGTATATTTCAATGCGAGGAGTATTGTGGGAAAGGCAGACGAGCTGAGGGCCTGGATTGACATGTGGAATTATGACATTATAGCCATTAGTGAAACTTGGCTACAGGAGGGGCCGGACTGGCAGCTCAATGTTCCAGGGTTCCGATGTTTCAGACGTGATAGAGGCAGAGGGATGAAGGGTGGGGGGGGGGGGGGGAGTGGCTTTACTAGACAGGGAAAATATTACAGCAGTGCTTCGGCAGGACAGATTAGAGGGCTTGTCTACTGAGGCCATATGGGTGGAGCTGAGAAACAGGAAAGGTATGACCACATTAATAGGGTTGTGTTATAGACCACCCAATAGTCAGCGAGAATTGGAGGAGCAAATCTGCAGAGAGATAACAGACAACTGCAGGAGACAGAAAGTTGTGATTGTAGGGAATTTTAATTTTCCACACATTGATTGGGACTCCCATACTGTTAAAGGTCTAGATGGGTTAGAATTTGTGAAATGTGTTCAGGAAAGTTTTCTAAATCAATATATAGATGTGCCAACTAGGGAGGATGCAATATGAGATATCCTATTAGGAAATGAGTTAGGGCAGGTGATGGTTGTGAGTGTAAGGGAACACTTTGGTTTCAGTGATCATAATGTCATTAGTTTCAACTTGATCATGGATAAAGATAGATCTGGTCCTCGGGTTGAAGTCCTAAACTGGAAAAAGGCCAAATTTGAAGAAATGAGAAAGGATCTAAAAAGCATAGATTGGGACAGAGAATATGTACACAATGCTGGAAGAATTCAGCAGGTCAGGCAGCACCCGTGAGAAAAGAGTAGCCAACGTTTTGGGCTGAGACCCTTCATCAGGAATGGGGGGGGGGGGAAGAGAGGACCGAAGCCCAGTAATAGAGATAGGGGAGGGGGTAGGGCCTAGAGGCGCCAGGTGGAAAACCAATCAGAGGAAAGATAATGGGGCAAGGGGGAGGGGATAAGCATGAAAGAACTGTGGAGATAAAGAAGCAGAAAGCTGAAAGGGGAGAGAAGCAGAGAGGGACCTGGGATAGGGGAAGGGAGAGGGGGAGGGAATTTTATTCCTGATGAAGGGTCTTGGCCCAAAACGTTGGCTACTCTTATCTCACAGATGCTGCCTGACCTGAGTTCTTCCAGCGTTGTGTACGTATTCCTTGATCCACAGCATCTGCAGTTGTATTTTTGTGTTGTAGATTGGGACAGGTTGTTCTCTGGCAAGGATGTGATTGGTAAGTGGGAGGCCTTCAAAGGAGAAATTTTGAGAGTGCAGAGTTTGTATGTTCTTGTCAGGATTAAAGGCAAAATGAATAAGAACAAGGAACCTTGGTTCTCGAGGGATATTGGAACTCTGATAAAGAAGAAGAGAGAGATGTATGACATGTATAGGAAACAGGGAGGAAATAAGGTACTTGAGGAGTATAAAAAGTGCAAAAAAATACTTAAGAAAGAAATCAGGAGGGCTAAAAGACATGAGGTTGCTTTGGCAGTCAGGGTGAAGGATAATCCTAAGAGCTTCTACAGATATGTTAAGAGCAAAAGGATAGTAAGGGATAAAATTGGTCCTCTTAAAGATCAGAGTGGTCGGCTATGTATGGAATCAAAAGAAATGGGAGAGATATTAAATGGGTTCTTTGCATCTGTATTTACTAAGGAAACTGGAATGGAGTCTATGGAAACAAGGCAAACAAGTAGGGAGGTCATGGAACTTATACAGATTAAAGCGGAGGAGCTGCTTGCTGTCTTGAGGCAAATCAGAGCAGATAAATCCCCAGGACCTGACAGGGTATTCCCTCAGACCTTGAGGGAGACTGGTGTTGAAATTTCAGGGGCCCTGACAGAAATATTTAAAATGTCGATATCCATGGGTCAGGTGCCGGAGGATTGGAGGATAGCTCATGTAGTTCCATTGTTTAAAAAAGGCTCAAAAAAGTAAGCCGGGAAATTATAGGCCGGTAGGTTTGACATCGGTAGTAGGTAAATTATTGGATGGAATACTAAGAGATAGGATCTACAAATATTTGGATAGACAGGGACTTATTAGAAAAAGTCAGCATGGCTTTATGAGTGGTAGGTCATGTTTCACCAATCTATTAGAGTTTTTCGAGGAAGTTACTAGGAAAGTGGATGAAGGGAGGGCAGTGGATGTTGTATACATGGACTTCAGTAAGGCCTTTGACAAGGTCCCGCATGGGAGGTTAGTTAGGAAGATTCAGTCGCTAGGTATACATGGAGAGGTAGTAAATTGGATTAGACATTGGCTCAATGGAAGAAGCCAGAGAGTGGTAGTGGAGGATTGCTACTCTGAATGGAGGCCTGTGACTAGTAGTGTGCCACAGGGATCAATGCTGGGTCCATTGTTATTTGTCATCTATATCAATGATCTGGATGATAATGTGGCAAATTAGATCAGCAAATTTGCTGATGATACAAAGATTGGAGGTGTAGTGGACAGTGAGGAAGGTTTTCAAAGTTTGCAGAGGGATTTGGACCAGTTGGAGGAATGGGCTGTAAAATGGCAGATGCAGTTTAATGTGGACAAGTGTGAGGTACTGCGCTTCGGAAGGTCAAACCATGGTAGAACATACAAGGTAAATGGTAGGACACTGAGGAGTGCAGTAGAACAGAGGGATCTGGGAGTACAGATACATAATTCCCTAAAAGTGGCGTCACAAGTAGATAGGGTTGTAAAGAGAGCTTTTGGTACATTGGCCTTTATAAATCAAAGTATTGAGTATAAGAGTTGGAATATAGTGGTGAGGTTGTATAAGACATTGGTGAGACCGACTTTGAAGTATTGTGTGCAGTTTTGGTCACCTAATTACAGGAAGGATATTAATAAGATTGAAAGAGTGCAGAGAAGATTTACAAGGATGTTGCCAGGACTTGAGAAACTGAGTTACAGAGAAAGGTTGAATAGGTTAGGACTTTATTCCCTGGAGCGTAGGAGAATGAGGGGTGATTTGATAGAGGTGTATAAAATTATGATGGGTATAGATAGAGTGAATGCAAGCAGGCTTTTTCCACTGAGGCCAGGGGAGAGAAAAACCAGAGGTCATGGGTTAAGGGTGAAGGGGGAAAAGTTTAAAGGGAACATTAGGGGGGGGCTTCTTCACGCAGCGAGTGGTGGGAGTGTGGAATGTGCTACCAGATGAAGTGGTGAATGCAGGCTCACTTTTGACATTTAAGAAAAACTTGGACAGGTACATGGATGAGAGGTATATGGAGGAATATGGCCCAGGTGCAGGTCAGTGGGACTAGGCAGAAAAATGGTTCAACATAGCCAAGAAGGGCCAGTAGGCCTGTTTCTGTGCTGTAATGTTCTATGGTTCTATAATCTATAAAAAAAATTATAAGATTATTTAGACATGATCTACCATGCACAAAGTCATTCTGTCTAACCTTAGCCTGTCCATGTCTATTCAAGTACTTATATATCCAGTTCCTTAGAATGCTTTCCAATAACTTTCCCACAAACGGTGTCAGACTCACTGGGTTATAATTTCCTCATTTATGTTTCGAGACTTCTTTAAACAGCAAAGCAACGTTGGCTATCCTTCAATTCTCTGGCAACCCTCCTGCCATCAAGGGTGATTCAAATATCTCTGCGAGGGCCTTGCACTGCAATTTCTCCTCTAAGGTCTGAGGGAGCACTTTGTCAGGCCCTGGGGATTTATCCACCCTGATTTGCCTGAGTGTAGCAAACAATTCTTTCTGTGTAATCTGTATAGGGTCCATGAAGTTGATGCCACTTTGCCTCACTCCTACAGACTCAGCTGTTTCCTGAGTAAATACTGATGCAAAAAATGCATTTAAGGTCTCCCTCATCTGTTTTGGCTCCACACATGGATTAGCATTCTGATCTTCCAAAGGACCGATATTGCCCCTAGCAATCATTTTGCTCTTTAACATACTTGTAGAATCCCATAGGATTCTCCCTCACCTTGTCTGCTAGAGCGACCTCATGCCCTCTTTTAGCCTCCCTGATTTCTTTCTAAGTGTTGTCTTGTACTCCATTAGCAACTCATTTATTCCTACTTGCCTTAACCTCCTATGCACCTCCTTTTTCTCTTAACCAGAGCCTCAATATCTCTTGAAAATTCACAGTTCCCTACACTTGCTATCTTTACGTTCTCCTTAAACTTTTAATCTTTCATGTGTGTGCGTGTGTGTGTCTGTGTCTGTGTACTAGTACAGTAACTAGTAACTAGTAACAGAATCATTCTCATGAATCTCCTCTGGACTCCCCCTCTTGGTTTGAAGGTTGGAGCTGGTATTGAAGGCAGTGCTGGGTGACAGGTGTTGGGTGTTTGATGATGTTTTGTCTTTTGTATTGGGGTTTTGTGTTTGGGGTTTGGTGTTGGTGTTTGGAATTGGGGTTTAGTATTTGGTGTTATTGTTTTGCTGTTTGGTGTTGGTGTTTGGGATTTGGTGTTGGTGTTCAGTGTTAAGTGTTTGGTGTTGGGATTTGGTGTTGGTGTTTTGTGTTTGGGGTTTAGTTTTGGGGTTTGGTGTTGGTGTTTGGGATTGCGATTTGGTGTTTCATGTTTGGTGTTTGGAATTTGGTGTTTGATGTTTGGTGTTTGGGATTGGGATTTGGTGTTGGTGTTTTGTGTTTGGGGTTTAGTTTTGGGGTTTGATGTTTGGGGTTTGGGGTTTGGTTTTGGTGTTTGGGATTGGGATTTGGTGTTGGTGTTTTGTGTTTGGGATTGGGATTTGGTGTTGGTGTTCTGTGTTTGGGGTTTAGTTTTGGGGTTTGGTGTTTGGGGTTTGGGATTGGGATTTGGTGCTTGATGTTTGGTGTTTGGGGTTTGGTGTTGGGGTTTGGTGTTGGGGTTTGGGACTGGGATTTGGTGTTTGGGATAGGTATTTGGTGTTTGGTGTTTGGGATTGGGGTTCGGGATTGGGATTTGATGTTTGCTGTTTGATGTTTGGGATTGGGATTTGGTGTTGGTGTTTTGTGTTTGGGGTTTAGTGCTGGGGTTTAGTTTTGGGGTTTGGTGTTGGTGTTTGGGATTGGGATTTGGTGTTGGTGTTTTGTGTTTGGGGTTTAGTTTTGGGGTTTGGTGTTTGGGGTTTGGGATTGGGATTTGGTGTTGGTGTTTTGTGTTTGGGATTGGGATTTGGTGTTGGTGTTCTGTGTTTGGGGTTTAGTTTTGGGGTTTGGTGTTTGGGGTTTGGGATTGGGATTTGGTGCTTGATGTTTGGTGTTTGGGGTTTGGTGTTGGGGTTTGGGACTGGGATTTGGTGTTTGGGATAGGTATTTGGTGTTTGGTGTTTGGGATTGGGGTTCGGGATTGGGATTTGATGTTTGGTGTTTGATGTTTGGTTTTGGTGTTTGGGATTGGGATTTGGTGTTGGTGTTTTATGTTTGGGGTTTAGTTTTGGGGTTTGGTGTTTGGGGTTTGTGATTGGGATTTGGTGTTTGATGTTTGGTGTCTGGGGTTTGGTGTTGGGGTTTGGGACTGGGATTTGGTGTTTGGGTTTGCGATTTGGTGTTTCATGTTTGGTGTTTGGAATTTGGTGTTTGATGTTTGGTGTTTGGGATTGGGATTTGGTGTTGGTGTTCTGTGTTTGGGGTTTAGTTTTGGGGTTTGTTGTTTGGGGTTTGGGATTGGGATTTGGTGTTTGGTGTTTGGTGTTTGGGATTGGGATTTGGTGTTGGTGTTTTGTGTTAGGGGTTTAGTGCTGGGGTTTAGTTTTGGGGTTTGGTGTTGGTGTTTGGGATTGGGATTTGGTGTTGGTGTTTTGTGTTTGGGATTGGGATTTGGTGTTGGTGTTTTGTGTTTGGGGTTTAGTTTTGGGGTTTGGTGTTTGGGGTTTGGGATTGGGATTTGGTGTTGGTGTTTTGTGTTTGGGATTGGGATTTGGTGTTGGTGTTCTGTGTTTGGGGTTTAGTTTTGGGGTTTGGTGTTTGGGGTTTGGGATTGGGATTTGGTGTTTGATGTTTGGTGTTTGGGGTATGGTGTTGGGGTTTGGGACAAGGATTTGGTGTTTGGGATAGGTATTTGGTGTTTGGTGTTTGGGATTGGGGTTCGGGATTGGGATTTGATGTTTGCTGTTTGATGTTTGGGATTGGGATTTGGTGTTGGTGTTTTGTGTTTGGGGTTTAGTTTTGGGGTTTGGTGTTTGGGGTTTGGGATTGGGATTTGGTGTTGGTGTTTTGTGTTTGGGATTGGGATTTGGTGTTGGTGTTCTGTGTTTGGGGTTTAGTTTTGGGGTTTGGTGTTTGGGGTTTGGGATTGGGATTTGGTGCTTGATGTTTGGTGTTTGGGGTTTGGTGTTGGGGTTTGGGACTGGGATTTGGTGTTTGGGATAGGTATTTGGTGTTTGGCGTTTGGGATTGGGGTTCGGGATTGGGATTTGATGTTTGGTGTTTGATGTTTGGTTTTGGTGTTTGGGATTGGGATTTGGTGTTGGTGTTTTATGTTTGGGGTTTAGTTTTGGGGTTTGGTGTTTGGGGTTTGTGATTGGGATTTGGTGTTTGATGTTTGGTGTCTGGGGTTTGGTGTTGGGGTTTGGGACTGGGATTTGGTGTTTGGGTTTGCGATTTGGTGTTTCATGTTTGGTGTTTGGAATTTGGTGTTTGATGTTTGGTGTTTGGGATTGGGATTTGGTGTTGGTGTTCTGTGTTTGGGGTTTAGTTTTGGGGTTTGTTGTTTGGGGTTTGGGATTGGGATTTGGTGTTTGGTGTTTGGTGTTTGGGATTGGGATTTGGTGTTGGTGTTTTGTGTTAGGGGTTTAGTGCTGGGGTTTAGTTTTGGGGTTTGGTGTTGGTGTTTGGGATTGGGATTTGGTGTTGGTGTTTTGTGTTTGGGATTGGGATTTGGTATTGGTGTTTTGTGTTTGGGGTTTAGTTTTGGGGTTTGGTGTTTGGGGTTTGGTGTTTGGGGTTTGGTTTTGGTGTTTGGGATTGGGATTTGGTGTTGGTGTTTTGTGTTTGGGATTGGGATTTGGTGTTGGTGTTTTGTGTTTGGGGTTTAGTTTTGGGGTTTGGTGTTTGGGGTTTGGGATTGGGATTTGGTGTTTGATGTTTGGTGTTTGGGGTTTGGTGTTGGGGTTTGGGACAAGGATTTGGTGTTTGGGATAGGTATTTGGTGTTTGGTGTTTGGGATTGGGGTTCGGGATTGGGATTTGATGTTTGGTGTTTGGTGTTTGGGATTGGGATTTGGTGTTGGTGTTTTGTGTTTGGGGTTTAGTGCTGGGGTTTAGTTTTGGGGTTTGGTGTTGGTGTTTGGGATTGGGATTTGGTGTTGGTGTTTTGTGTTTGGGGTTTAGTTTTGGGGTTTGGTGTTTGGGGTTTGGGATTGGGATTTGGTGTTGGTGTTTTGTGTTTGGGATTGGGATTTGGTGTTGGTGTTCTGTGTTTGGGGTTTAGTTTTGGGGTTTGGTGTTTGGGGTTTGGGATTGGGATTTGGTGCTTGATGTTTGGTGTTTGGGGTTTGGTGTTGGGGTTTGGGACTGGGATTTGGTGTTTGGGATAGGTATTTGGTGTTTGGTGTTTGGGATTGGGGTTCGGGATTGGGATTTGATGTTTGGTGTTTGATGTTTGGTTTTGGTGTTTGGGATTGGGATTTGGTGTTGGTGTTTTATGTTTGGGGTTTAGTTTTGATGTTTGGTGTCTGGGGTTTGGTGTTGGGGTTTGGGACTGGGATTTGGTGTTTGGGTTTGCGATTTGGTGTTTCATGTTTGGTGTTTGGAATTTGGTGTTTGATGTTTGGTGTTTGGGATTGGGATTTGGTGTTGGTGTTCTGTGTTTGGGGTTTAGTTTTGGGGTTTGTTGTTTGGGGTTTGGGATTGGGATTTGGTGTTTGGTGTTTGGTGTTTGGGATTGGGATTTGGTGTTGGTGTTTTGTGTTAGGGGTTTAGTGCTGGGGTTTAGTTTTGGGGTTTGGTGTTGGTGTTTGGGATTGGGATTTGGTGTTGGTGTTTTGTGTTTGGGATTGGGATTTGGTGTTGGTGTTTTGTG
Organism: Hemitrygon akajei; assembly: GCF_048418815.1. Classification (NCBI taxonomy): domain Eukaryota; kingdom Metazoa; phylum Chordata; class Chondrichthyes; order Myliobatiformes; family Dasyatidae; genus Hemitrygon; species Hemitrygon akajei. The sequence continues at coordinate 2,294,714 of NC_133138.1, read as the reverse complement.
TTTGGGGTTTAGTTTTGGGGTTTGGTGTTTGGGGTTTGGGATTGGGATTTGGTGTTTGATGTTTGGTGTTTGGGGTTTGGTGTTGGGGTTTGGGACAAGGATTTGGTGTTTGGGATAGGTATTTGGTGTTTGGTGTTTGGGATTGGGGTTCGGGATTGGGATTTGATGTTTGGTGTTTGATGTTTGGGATTGGGATTTGGTGTTGGTGTTTTGTGTTTGGGGTTTAGTGCTGGGGTTTAGTTTTGGGGTTTGGTGTTGGTGTTTGGGATTGGGATTTGGTGTTGGTGTTTTGTGTTTGGGGTTTAGTTTTGGGGTTTGGTGTTTGGGGTTTGGGATTGGGATTTGGTGTTTGATGTTTGGTGTTTGGGGTTTGGTTTTGGTGTTTGGGATTGGGATTTGGTGTTTGGGGTTTGGTGTTGGGGTTTGGGACTGGGATTTGGTGTTTGGGATTGGAATTTGGTGTTTGATGTTTGGTGTTTGGGATTGGGGTTCGGGATTGGGATTTGGTGTTTGGTGTTTTGTGTTTGGGGTTTAGTTTTGGGGTTTGGTGTTGGTGTTTGGGATTGGGATTTGGTGTTGGTGTTTTGTGTTTGGGGTTTAGTTTTGGGGTTTGGTGTTTGGGGTTTGGTGTTTGGGGTTTGGTTTTGGTGTTTGGGATTGGGATTTGGTGTTGGTGTTTTGTGTTTGGGATTGGGATTTGGTGTTGGTGTTTTGTGTTTGGGGATTAGTTTTGGGGTTTGGTGTTTGGGGTTTGGGATTGGGATTTGGTGTTTGATGTTTGGTGTTTGGGGTTTGGTGTTGGGGTTTGGGACAAGGATTTGGTGTTTGGGATAGGTATTTGGTGTTTGGTGTTTGGGATTGGGGTTCGGGATTGGGATTTGATGTTTGGTGTTTGATGTTTGGGATTGGGATTTGGTGTTGGTGTTTTGTGTTTGGGGTTTAGTGCTGGGGTTTAGTTTTGGGGTTTGGTGTTTGGGGTTTGGGATTGGGATTTGGTGTTTGATGTTTGGTGTTTGGGGTTTGGTGTTGGGGTTTGGGACAAGGATTTGGTGTTTGGGATAGGTGTTTGGTGTTTGGGATTGGGGTTCGGGATTGGGATTTGATGTTTGGTGTTTGATGTTTGGGATTGGGATTTGGTGTTGGTGTTTTGTGTTTGGGGTTTAGTGCTGGGGTTTAGTTTTGGGGTTTGGTGTTGGTGTTTGGGATTGGGATTTGGTGTTGGTGTTTTGTGTTTGGGGTTTAGTTTTGGGGTTTGGTGTTTGGGGTTTGGGATTGGGATTTGGTGTTTGATGTTTGGTGTTTGGGGTTTGGTTTTGGTGTTTGGGATTGGGATTTGGTGTTTGGGGTTTGGTGTTGGGGTTTGGGACTGGGATTTGGTGTTTGGGATTGGAATTTGGTGTTTGATGTTTGGTGTTTGGGATTGGGGTTCGGGATTGGGATTTGGTGTTTGGTGTTTTGTGTTTGGGGTTTAGTTTTGGGGTTTGGTGTTTGGGGTTTGGTGTTTGGGGTTTGGTTTTGGTGTTTGGGATTGGGATTTGGTGTTGGTGTTTTGTGTTTGGGGTTTAGTTTTGGGGTTTGGTGTTTGGGGTTTGGTGTTTGGGGTTTGGTTTTGGTGTTTGGGATTGGGATTTGGTGTTGGTGTTTTGTGTTTGGGATTGGGATTTGGTGTTGGTGTTTTGTGTTTGGGGTTTAGTTTTGGGGTTTGGTGTTTGGGGTTTGGGATTGGGATTTGGTGTTTGATGTTTGGTGTTTGGGGTTTGGTGTTTGGGGTTTGGTTTTGGTGTTTGGGATTGGGATTTGGTGTTGGTGTTTTGTGTTTGGGGTTTAGTTTTGGGGTTTGGTGTTTGGGGTTTGGTGTTTGGGGTTTGGTTTTGGTGTTTGGGATTGGGATTTGGTGTTGGTGTTTTGTGTTTGGGATTGGGATTTGGTGTTGGTGTTTTGTGTTTGGGGTTTAGTTTTGGGGTTTGGTGTTTGGGGTTTGGGATTGGGATTTGGTGTTTGATGTTTGGTGTTTGGGGTTTGGTGTTGGGGTTTGGGACAAGGATTTGGTGTTTGGGATAGGTATTTGGTGTTTGGTGTTTGGGATTGGGGTTCGGGATTGGGATTTGATGTTTGCTGTTTGATGTTTGGGATTGGGATTTGGTGTTGGTGTTTTGTGTTTGGGGTTTAGTGCTGGGGTTTAGTTTTGGGGTTTGGTGTTGGTGTTTGGGATTGGGATTTGGTGTTGGTGTTTTGTGTTTGGGGTTTAGTTTTGGGGTTTGGTGTTTGGGGTTTGGGATTGGGATTTGGTGTTGGTGTTTTGTGTTTGGGATTGGGATTTGGTGTTGGTGTTCTGTGTTTGGGGTTTAGTTTTGGGGTTTGGTGTTTGGGGTTTGGGATTGGGATTTGGTGTTTGGGATAGGTATTTGGTGTTTGATGTTTGGTGTTTGGGATTGGGGTTCGGGATTGGGATTTGGTGTTTGGTGTTTTGTGTTTGGGGTTTAGTTTTGGGGTTTGGTGTTGGTGTTTGGGATTGGGATTTGGTGTTGGTGTTTTGTGTTTGGGGTTTAGTTTTGGGGTTTGTTGTTTGGGGTTTGGTGTTTGGGGTTTGGTTTTGGTGTTTGGGATTGGGATTTGGTGTTGGTGTTTTGTGTTTGGGGTTTAGTTTTGGGGTTTGGTGTTTGGGGTTTGGTGTTTGGGGTTTGGTTTTGGTGTTTGGGATTGGGATTTGGTGTTGGTGTTTTGTGTTTGGGATTGGGATTTGGTGTTGGTGTTTTGTGTTTGGGGTTTTTTTTGGGGTTTGGTGTTTGGGGTTTGGGATTGGGATTTGGTGTTTGATGTTTGGTGTTTGGGGTTTGGTGTTTGGGGTTTGGTTTTGGTGTTTGGGATTGGGATTTGGTGTTGGTGTTTTGTGTTTGGGGTTTAGTTTTGGGGTTTGGTGTTTGGGGTTTGGTGTTTGGGGTTTGGTTTTGGTGTTTGGGATTGGGATTTGGTGCTTGATGTTTGGTGTTTGGGGTTTGGTGTTGGGGTTTGGGACTGGGATTTGGTGTTTGGGATAGGTATTTGGTGTTTGGTGTTTGGGATTGGGGTTCGGGATTGGGATTTGATGTTTGGTGTTTGATGTTTGGTTTTGGTGTTTGGGATTGGGATTTGGTGTTGGTGTTTTATGTTTGGGGTTTAGTTTTGGGGTTTGGTGTTTGGGGTTTGGGATTGGGATTTGGTGTTTGGTGTTTGGTGTTTGGGATTGGGATTTGGTGTTGGTGTTTTGTGTTAGGGGTTTAGTGCTGGGGTTTAGTTTTGGGGTTTGGTGTTGGTGTTTGGGATTGGGATTTGGTGTTGGTGTTTTGTGTTTGGGATTGGGATTTGGTGTTGGTGTTTTGTGTTTGGGGTTTAGTTTTGGGGTTTGGTGTTTGGGGTTTGGGATTGGGATTTGGTGTTTGATGTTTGGTGTTTGGGGTTTGGTGTTGGGGTTTGGGACAAGGATTTGGTGTTTGGGATAGGTATTTGGTGTTTGGTGTTTGGGATTGGGGTTCGGGATTGGGATTTGGTGTTTGGTGTTTTGTGTTTGGGGTTTAGTTTTGGGGTTTGGTGTTGGTGTTTGGGATTGGGATTTGGTGTTGGTGTTTTGTGTTTGGGGTTTAGTTTTGGGGTTTGGTGTTTGGGGTTTGGTGTTTGGGGTTTGGTTTTGGTGTTTGGTGTTCTGTGTTTGGGGTTTAGTTTTGGGGTTTGGTGTTTGGGGTTTGGGATTGGGATTTGGTGTTTGGGGTTTGGGATTGGGATTTGGTGTTTGGTGTTTGGGATAGGTATTTGGTGTTTGGTGTTTGGGATTGGGGTTCGGGATTGGGATTTGATGTTTGGTGTTTGATGTTTGGTTTTGGTGTTTGGGATTGGGATTTGGTGTTGGTGTTTTATGTTTGGGGTTTAGTTTTGGGGTTTGGTGTTTGGGGTTTGGGATTGGGATTTGGTGTTTGGTGTTTGGTGTTTGGGATTGGGATTTGGTGTTGGTGTTTTGTGTTAGGGGTTTAGTGCTGGGGTTTGGTGTTGGTGTTTTGTGTTTGGGATTGGGATTTGGTGTTGGTGTTTTGTGTTTGGGGTTTAGTTTTGGGGTTTGGTGTTTGGGGTTTGGGATTGGGATTTGGTGTTTGATGTTTGGTGTTTGGGGTTTGGTGTTGGGGTTTGGGACAAGGATTTGGTGTTTGGGATAGGTATTTGGTGTTTGGTGTTTGGGATTGGGGTTCGGGATTGGGATTTGGTGTTTGGTGTTTTGTGTTTGGGGTTTAGTTTTGGGGTTTGGTGTTGGTGTTTGGGATTGGGATTTGGTGTTGGTGTTTTGTGTTTGGGGTTTAGTTTTGGGGTTTGGTGTTTGGGGTTTGGTGTTTGGGGTTTGGTTTTGGTGTTTGGTGTTTTGTGTTTGGGGTTTAGTTTTGGGGTTTGGTGTTGGTGTTTGGGATTGGGATTTGGTGTTGGTGTTCTGTGTTTGGGGTTTAGTTTTGGGGTTTGGTGTTTGGGGTTTGGGATTGGGATTTGGTGTTTGGGATAGGTATTTGGTGTTGGTGTTTTGTGTTTGGGGTTTAGTTTTGGGGTTTGGTGTTTGGGGTTTGGTGTTTGGGGTTTGGTTTTGGTGTTTGGGATTGGGATTTGGTGTTGGTGTTTTGTGTTTGGGGTTTAGTTTTGGGGTTTGGTGTTTGGGGTTTGGTGTTTGGGGTTTGGTTTTGGTGTTTGGGATTGGGATTTGGTGTTGGTGTTTTGTGTTTGGGATTGGGATTTGGTGTTGGTGTTTTGTGTTTGGGGTTTTTTTTGGGGTTTGGTGTTTGGGGTTTGGGATTGGGATTTGGTGTTTGATGTTTGGTGTTTGGGGTTTGGTGTTTGGGGTTTGGTTTTGGTGTTTGGGATTGGGATTTGGTGTTGGTGTTTTGTGTTTGGGGTTTAGTTTTGGGGTTTGGTGTTTGGGGTTTGGTGTTTGGGGTTTGGTTTTGGTGTTTGGGATTGGGATTTGGTGCTTGATGTTTGGTGTTTGGGGTTTGGTGTTGGTGTTTGATGTTTGGTGTTTGGGATAGGTATTTGGTGTTTGGTGTTTGGGATTGGGGTTCGGGATTGGGATTTGATGTTTGGGGTTTGGTGTTGGGGTTTGGGACTGGGATTTGGTGTTTGGGATTGGAATTTGGTATTTGGTGTTTGGTGTTTGGGATTGGGGTTCGGGATTGGGATTTGGTGTTTGGTGTTTTGTGTTTGGGGTTTAGTTTTGGGGTTTGGTGTTGGTGTTTGGGATTGGGATTTGGTGTTGGTGTTTTGTGTTTGGGGTTTAGTTTTGGGGTTTGGTGTTTGGGGTTTGGTGTTTGGGGTTTGGTTTTGGTGTTTGGTGTTTTGTGTTTGGGGTTTAGTTTTGGGGTTTGGTGTTGGTGTTTGGGATTGGGATTTGGTGTTGGTGTTCTGTGTTTGGGGTTTAGTTTTGGGGTTTGGTGTTTGGGGTTTGGGATTGGGATTTGGTGTTTGGGATAGGTATTTGGTGTTTGATGTTTGGTGTTTGGGATTGGGGTTCGGGATTGGGATTTGGTGTTTGGTGTTTTGTGTTTGGGGTTTAGTTTTGGGGTTTGGTGTTGGTGTTTGGGATTGGGATTTGGTGTTGGTGTTTTGTGTTTGGGGTTTAGTTTTGGGGTTTGGTGTTTGGGGTTTGGTGTTTGGGGTTTGGTTTTGGTGTTTGGTGTTTTGTGTTTGGGGTTTAGTTTTGGGGTTTGGTGTTGGTGTTTGGGATTGGGATTTGGTGTTGGTGTTCTGTGTTTGGGGTTTAGTTTTGGGGTTTGGTGTTTGGGGTTTGGGATTGGGATTTGGTGTTTGGGATAGGTATTTGGTGTTTGATGTTTGGTGTTTGGGATTGGGGTTCGGGATTGGGATTTGGTGTTTGGTGTTTTGTGTTTGGGGTTTAGTTTTGGGGTTTGGTGTTGGTGTTTGGGATTGGGATTTGGTGTTGGTGTTTTGTGTTTGGGGTTTAGTTTTGGGGTTTGGTGTTTGGGGTTTGGTGTTTGGGGTTTGGTTTTGGTGTTTGGGATTGGGATTTGGTGTTGGTGTTTTGTGTTTGGGGTTTAGTTTTGGGGTTTGGTGTTTGGGATTGGGATTTGGTGTTTGGTGTTTTGTGTTTGGGGTTTAGTTTTGGGGTTTGGTGTTGGTGTTTGGGATTGGGATTTGGTGTTGGTGTTTTGTGTTTGGGGTTTAGTTTTGGGGTTTGGTGTTTGGGGTTTGGTGTTTGGGGTTTGGTTTTGGTGTTTGGTGTTTTGTGTTTGGGGTTTAGTTTTGGGGTTTGGTGTTGGTGTTTGGGATTGGGATTTGGTGTTGGTGTTCTGTGTTTGGGGTTTAGTTTTGGGGTTTGGTGTTTGGGGTTTGGGATTGGGATTTGGTGTTTGGGATAGGTATTTGGTGTTTGATGTTTGGTGTTTGGGATTGGGGTTCGGGATTGGGATTTGGTGTTTGGTGTTTTGTGTTTGGGGTTTAGTTTTGGGGTTTGGTGTTGGTGTTTGGGATTGGGATTTGGTGTTGGTGTTTTGTGTTTGGGGTTTAGTTTTGGGGTTTGGTGTTTGGGGTTTGGGATTGGGATTTGGTGTTTGATGTTTGGTGTTTGGTGTTTGGGGTTTGGTTTTGGTGTTTGGGATTGGGATTTGGTGTTGGTGTTTTGTGTTTGGGGTTTAGTTTTGGGGTTTGGTGTTTGGGGTTTGGTGTTTGGGGTTTGGTTTTGGTGTTTGGGATTGGGATTTTGTGTTGGTGTTTTGTGTTTGGGATTGGGATTTGGTGTTGGTGTTTTGTGTTTGGGGTTTTTTTTGGGGTTTGGTGTTTGGGGTTTGGGATTGGGATTTGGTGTTTGATGTTTGGTGTTTGGGGTTTGGTGTTTGGGGTTTGGTTTTGGTGTTTGGGATTGGGATTTGGTGTTGGTGTTTTGTGTTTGGGGTTTAGTTTTGGGGTTTGGTGTTTGGGGTTTGGTGTTTGGGGTTTGGTTTTGGTGTTTGGGATTGGGATTTGGTGCTTGATGTTTGGTGTTTGGGGTTTGGTGTTGGTGTTTGATGTTTGGTGTTTGGGATAGGTATTTGGTGTTTGGTGTTTGGGATTGGGGTTCGGGATTGGGATTTGATGTTTGGTGTTTGATGTTTGGTTTTGGTGTTTGGGATTGGGATTTGGTGTTGGTGTTTTATGTTTGGGGTTTAGTTTTGGGGTTTGGTGTTTGGGGTTTGGGATTGGGATTTGGTGTTTGATGTTTGGTGTTTGGGGTTTGGTTTTGGTGTTTGGGATTGGGATTTGGTGTTTGGGGTTTGGTGTTGGGGTTTGGGACTGGGATTTGGTGTTTGGGATTGGAATTTGGTATTTGGTGTTTGGTGTTTGGGATTGGGGTTCGGGATTGGGATTTGGTGTTTGGTGTTTTGTGTTTGGGGTTTAGTTTTGGGGTTTGGTGTTGGTGTTTGGGATTGGGATTTGGTGTTGGTGTTTTGTGTTTGGGGTTTAGTTTTGGGGTTTGGTGTTTGGGGTTTGATGTTTGGTGTTTGGGATTGGGGTTCGGGATTGGGATTTGGTGTTTGGTGTTTTGTGTTTGGGGTTTAGTTTTGGGGTTTGGTGTTTGGGGTTTGGTGTTTGGGGTTTGGTTTTGGTGTTTGGGATTGGGATTTGGTGTTGGTGTTTTGTGTTTGGGGTTTAGTTTTGGGGTTTGGTGTTTGGGGTTTGGTGTTTGGGGTTTGGTTTTGGTGTTTGGGATTGGGATTTTGTGTTGGTGTTTTGTGTTTGGGATTGGGATTTGGTGTTGGTGTTTTGTGTTTGGGGTTTTTTTTGGGGTTTGGTGTTTGGGGTTTGGGATTGGGATTTGGTGTTTGATGTTTGGTGTTTGGGGTTTGGTGTTTGGGGTTTGGTTTTGGTGTTTGGGATTGGGATTTGGTGTTGGTGTTTTGTGTTTGGGGTTTAGTTTTGGGGTTTGGTGTTTGGGGTTTGGTGTTTGGGGTTTGGTTTTGGTGTTTGGGATTGGGATTTGGTGCTTGATGTTTGGTGTTTGGGGTTTGGTGTTGGTGTTTGATGTTTGGTGTTTGGGATAGGTATTTGGTGTTTGGTGTTTGGGATTGGGGTTCGGGATTGGGATTTGATGTTTGGTGTTTGATGTTTGGTTTTGGTGTTTGGGATTGGGATTTGGTGTTGGTGTTTTATGTTTGGGGTTTAGTTTTGGGGTTTGGTGTTTGGGGTTTGGGATTGGGATTTGGTGTTTGATGTTTGGTGTTTGGGGTTTGGTTTTGGTGTTTGGGATTGGGATTTGGTGTTTGGGGTTTGGTGTTGGGGTTTGGGACTGGGATTTGGTGTTTGGGATTGGAATTTGGTATTTGGTGTTTGGTGTTTGGGATTGGGGTTCGGGATTGGGATTTGGTGTTTGGTGTTTTGTGTTTGGGGTTTAGTTTTGGGGTTTGGTGTTGGTGTTTGGGATTGGGATTTGGTGTTGGTGTTTTGTGTTTGGGGTTTAGTTTTGGGGTTTGGTGTTTGGGGTTTGGTGTTTGGGGTTTGGTTTTGGTGTTTGGTGTTTTGTGCTTGGGGTATAGTTTTGGGGTTTGGTGTTGGTGTTTGGGATTGGGATTTGGTGTTGGTGTTCTGTGTTTGGGGTTTAGTTTTGGGGTTTGGTGTTTGGGGTTTGGGATTGGGATTTGGTGTTTGGGATAGGTATTTGGTGTTTGATGTTTGGTGTTTGGGATTGGGGTTCGGGATTGGGATTTGGTGTTTGGTGTTTTGTGTTTGGGGTTTAGTTTTGGGGTTTGGTGTTGGTGTTTGGGATTGGGATTTGGTGTTGGTGTTTTGTGTTTGGGGTTTAGTTTTGGGGTTTGGTGTTTGGGGTTTGGTGTTTGGGGTTTGGTTTTGGTGTTTGGGATTGGGATTTGGTGTTGGTGTTTTGTGTTTGGGGTTTAGTTTTGGGGTTTGGTGTTTGGGATTGGGATTTGGTGTTTGGTGTTTTGTGTTTGGGGTTTAGTTTTGGGGTTTGGTGTTGGTGTTTGGGATTGGGATTTGGTGTTGGTGTTTTGTGTTTGGGGTTTAGTTTTGGGGTTTGGTGTTTGGGGTTTGGTGTTTGGGGTTTGGTTTTGGTGTTTGGTGTTTTGTGTTTGGGGTTTAGTTTTGGGGTTTGGTGTTGGTGTTTGGGATTGGGATTTGGTGTTGGTGTTCTGTGTTTGGGGTTTAGTTTTGGGGTTTGGTGTTTGGGGTTTGGGATTGGGATTTGGTGTTTGGGATAGGTATTTGGTGTTTGATGTTTGGTGTTTGGGATTGGGGTTCGGGATTGGGATTTGGTGTTTGGTGTTTTGTGTTTGGGGTTTAGTTTTGGGGTTTGGTGTTGGTGTTTGGGATTGGGATTTGGTGTTGGTGTTTTGTGTTTGGGGTTTAGTTTTGGGGTTTGGTGTTTGGGGTTTGGTGTTTGGGGTTTGGTTTTGGTGTTTGGGATTGGGATTTGGTGTTGGTGTTTTGTGTTTGGGGTTTAGTTTTGGGGTTTGGTGTTTGGGGTTTGGTGTTTGGGGTTTGGTTTTGGTGTTTGGGATTGGGATTTTGTGTTGGTGTTTTGTGTTTGGGATTGGGATTTGGTGTTGGTGTTTTGTGTTTGGGGTTTTTTTTGGGGTTTGGTGTTTGGGGTTTGGGATTGGGATTTGGTGTTTGATGTTTGGTGTTTGGGGTTTGGTGTTTGGGGTTTGGTTTTGGTGTTTGGGATTGGGATTTGGTGTTGGTGTTTTGTGTTTGGGGTTTAGTTTTGGGGTTTGGTGTTTGGGGTTTGGTGTTTGGGGTTTGGTTTTGGTGTTTGGGATTGGGATTTGGTGCTTGATGTTTGGTGTTTGGGGTTTGGTGTTGGTGTTTGATGTTTGGTGTTTGGGATAGGTATTTGGTGTTTGGTGTTTGGGATTGGGGTTCGGGATTGGGATTTGATGTTTGGTGTTTGATGTTTGGTTTTGGTGTTTGGGATTGGGATTTGGTGTTGGTGTTTTATGTTTGGGGTTTAGTTTTGGGGTTTGGTGTTTGGGGTTTGGGATTGGGATTTGGTGTTTGATGTTTGGTGTTTGGGGTTTGGTTTTGGTGTTTGGGATTGGGATTTGGTGTTTGGGGTTTGGTGTTGGGGTTTGGGACTGGGATTTGGTGTTTGGGATTGGAATTTGGTATTTGGTGTTTGGTGTTTGGGATTGGGGTTCGGGATTGGGATTTGGTGTTTGGTGTTTTGTGTTTGGGGTTTAGTTTTGGGGTTTGGTGTTGGTGTTTGGGATTGGGATTTGGTGTTGGTGTTTTGTGTTTGGGGTTTAGTTTTGGGGTTTGGTGTTTGGGGTTTGGTGTTTGGGGTTTGGTTTTGGTGTTTGGTGTTTTGTGTTTGGGGTTTAGTTTTGGGGTTTGGTGTTGGTGTTTGGGATTGGGATTTGGTGTTGGTGTTCTGTGTTTGGGGTTTAGTTTTGGGGTTTGGTGTTTGGGGTTTGGGATTGGGATTTGGTGTTTGGGATAGGTATTTGGTGTTTGATGTTTGGTGTTTGGGATTGGGGTTCGGGATTGGGATTTGGTGTTTGGTGTTTTGTGTTTGGGGTTTAGTTTTGGGGTTTGGTGTTGGTGTTTGGGATTGGGATTTGGTGTTGGTGTTTTGTGTTTGGGGTTTAGTTTTGGGGTTTGGTGTTTGGGGTTTGGTGTTTGGGGTTTGGTTTTGGTGTTTGGTGTTTTGTGTTTGGGGTTTAGTTTTGGGGTTTGGTGTTGGTGTTTGGGATTGGGATTTGGTGTTGGTGTTCTGTGTTTGGGGTTTAGTTTTGGGGTTTGGTGTTTGGGGTTTGGGATTGGGATTTGGTGTTTGGGATAGGTATTTGGTGTTTGATGTTTGGTGTTTGGGATTGGGGTTCGGGATTGGGATTTGGTGTTTGGTGTTTTGAGTTTGGGGTTTAGTTTTGGGGTTTGGTGTTGGTGTTTGGGATTGGGATTTGGTGTTGGTGTTTTGTGTTTGAGGTTTAGTTTTGGGGTTTGGTGTTTGGGGTTTGGTGTTTGGGGTTTGGTTTTGGTGTTTGGGATTGGGATTTGGTGTTGGTGTTTTGTGTTTGGGGTTTAGTTTTGGGGTTTGGTGTTTGGGGTTTGGTGTTTGGGGTTTGGTTTTGGTGTTTGGGATTGGGATTTGGTGTTGGTGTTTTGTGTTTGGGATTGGGATTTGGTGTTGGTGTTTTGTGTTTGGGTTTTTTTTTGGGGTTTGGTGTTTGGGGTTTGGGATTGGGATTTGGTGTTTGATGTTTGATGTTTGGGGTTTGGTGTTTGGGGTTTGGTTTTGGTGTTTGGGATTGGGATTTGGTGTTGGTGTTTTATGTTTGGGGTTTAGTTTTGGGGTTTGGTGTTTGGGGTTTGGGATTGGGATTTGGTGTTTGGTGTTTGGTGTTTGGGATTGGGATTTGGTGTTGGTGTTTTGTGTTAGGGGTTTAGTGCTGGGGTTTAGTTTTGGGGTTTGGTGTTGGTGTTTGGGATTGGGATTTGGTGTTGGTGTTTTGTGTTTGGGATTGGGATTTGGTGTTGGTGTTTTGTGTTTGGGGTTTAGTTTTGGGGTTTGGTGTTTGGGGTTTGGGATTGGGATTTGGTGTTTGATGTTTGGTGTTTGGGGTTTGGTGTTGGGGTTTGGGACAAGGATTTGGTGTTTGGGATAGGTATTTGGTGTTTGGTGTTTGGGATTGGGGTTCGGGATTGGGATTTGGTGTTTGGTGTTTTGTGTTTGGGGTTTAGTTTTGGGGTTTGGTGTTGGTGTTTGGGATTGGGATTTGGTGTTGGTGTTTTGTGTTTGGGGTTTAGTTTTGGGGTTTGGTGTTTGGGGTTTGGTGTTTGGGGTTTGGTTTTGGTGTTTGGGATTGGGATTTGGTGTTGGTGTTTTGTGTTTGGGATTGGGATTTGGTGTTGGTGTTTTGTGTTTGGGGATTAGTTTTGGGGTTTGGTGTTTGGGGTTTGGGATTGGGATTTGGTGTTTGATGTTTGGTGTTTGGGGTTTGGTGTTGGGGTTTGGGACAAGGATTTGGTGTTTGGGATAGGTATTTGGTGTTTGGTGTTTGGGATTGGGGTTCGGGATTGGGATTTGATGTTTGGTGTTTGATGTTTGGGATTGGGATTTGGTGTTGGTGTTTTGTGTTTGGGGTTTAGTGCTGGGGTTTAGTTTTGGGGTTTGGTGTTTGGGGTTTGGGATTGGGATTTGGTGTTTGATGTTTGGTGTTTGGGGTTTGGTGTTGGGGTTTGGGACAAGGATTTGGTGTTTGGGATAGGTGTTTGGTGTTTGGGATTGGGGTTCGGGATTGGGATTTGATGTTTGGTGTTTGATGTTTGGGATTGGGATTTGGTGTTGGTGTTTTGTGTTTGGGGTTTAGTGCTGGGGTTTAGTTTTGGGGTTTGGTGTTGGTGTTTGGGATTGGGATTTGGTGTTGGTGTTTTGTGTTTGGGGTTTAGTTTTGGGGTTTGGTGTTTGGGGTTTGGGATTGGGATTTGGTGTTTGATGTTTGGTGTTTGGGGTTTGGTTTTGGTGTTTGGGATTGGGATTTGGTGTTTGGGGTTTGGTGTTGGGGTTTGGGACTGGGATTTGGTGTTTGGGATTGGAATTTGGTGTTTGATGTTTGGTGTTTGGGATTGGGGTTCGGGATTGGGATTTGGTGTTTGGTGTTTTGTGTTTGGGGTTTAGTTTTGGGGTTTGGTGTTTGGGGTTTGGTGTTTGGGGTTTGGTTTTGGTGTTTGGGATTGGGATTTGGTGTTGGTGTTTTGTGTTTGGGGTTTAGTTTTGGGGTTTGGTGTTTGGGGTTTGGGATTGGGATTTGGTGTTTGGTGTTTGGTGTTTGGGATTGGGATTTGGTGTTGGTGTTTTGTGTTAGGGGTTTAGTGCTGGGGTTTAGTTTTGGGGTTTGGTGTTGGTGTTTGGGATTGGGATTTGGTGTTGGTGTTTTGTGTTTGGGATTGGGATTTGGTGTTGGTGTTTTGTGTTTGGGGTTTAGTTTTGGGGTTTGGTGTTTGGGGTTTGGGATTGGGATTTGGTGTTTGATGTTTGGTGTTTGGGGTTTGGTGTTGGGGTTTGGGACAAGGATTTGGTGTTTGGGATAGGTATTTGGTGTTTGGTGTTTGGGATTGGGGTTCGGGATTGGGATTTGGTGTTTGGTGTTTTGTGTTTGGGGTTTAGTTTTGGGGTTTGGTGTTGGTGTTTGGGATTGGGATTTGGTGTTGGTGTTTTGTGTTTGGGGTTTAGTTTTGGGGTTTGGTGTTTGGGGTTTGGTGTTTGGGGTTTGGTTTTGGTGTTTGGGATTGGGATTTGGTGTTGGTGTTTTGTGTTTGGGATTGGGATTTGGTGTTGGTGTTTTGTGTTTGGGGATTAGTTTTGGGGTTTGGTGTTTGGGGTTTGGGATTGGGATTTGGTGTTTGATGTTTGGTGTTTGGGGTTTGGTGTTGGGGTTTGGGACAAGGATTTGGTGTTTGGGATAGGTATTTGGTGTTTGGTGTTTGGGATTGGGGTTCGGGATTGGGATTTGATGTTTGGTGTTTGATGTTTGGGATTGGGATTTGGTGTTGGTGTTTTGTGTTTGGGGTTTAGTGCTGGGGTTTAGTTTTGGGGTTTGGTGTTTGGGGTTTGGGATTGGGATTTGGTGTTTGATGTTTGGTGTTTGGGGTTTGGTGTTGGGGTTTGGGACAAGGATTTGGTGTTTGGGATAGGTGTTTGGTGTTTGGGATTGGGGTTCGGGATTGGGATTTGATGTTTGGTGTTTGATGTTTGGGATTGGGATTTGGTGTTGGTGTTTTGTGTTTGGGGTTTAGTGCTGGGGTTTAGTTTTGGGGTTTGGTGTTGGTGTTTGGGATTGGGATTTGGTGTTGGTGTTTTGTGTTTGGGGTTTAGTTTTGGGGTTTGGTGTTTGGGGTTTGGGATTGGGATTTGGTGTTTGATGTTTGGTGTTTGGGGTTTGGTTTTGGTGTTTGGGATTGGGATTTGGTGTTTGGGGTTTGGTGTTGGGGTTTGGGACTGGGATTTGGTGTTTGGGATTGGAATTTGGTGTTTGATGTTTGGTGTTTGGGATTGGGGTTCGGGATTGGGATTTGGTGTTTGGTGTTTTGTGTTTGGGGTTTAGTTTTGGGGTTTGGTGTTTGGGGTTTGGTGTTTGGGGTTTGGTTTTGGTGTTTGGGATTGGGATTTGGTGTTGGTGTTTGGTGTTTGGGGTTTAGTTTTGGGGTTTGGTGTTTGGGGTTTGGTGTTTGGGGTTTGGTTTTGGTGTTTGGGATTGGGATTTGGTGTTGGTGTTTTGTGTTTGGGATTGGGATTTGGTGTTGGTGTTTTGTGTTTGGGGTTTAGTTTTGGGGTTTGGTGTTTGGGGTTTGGGATTGGGATTTGGTGTTGGTGTTTTGTGTTTGGGGTTTAGTTTTGGGGTTTGGTGTTTGGGGTTTGGTGTTTGGGGTTTGGTTTTGGTGTTTGGGATTGGGATTTGGTGTTGGTGTTTTGTGTTTGGGATTGGGATTTGGTGTTAGTGTTTTGTGTTTGGGGTTTAGATTTGGGGTTTGGTGTTTGGGGTTTGGGATTGGGATTTGGTGTTTGATGTTTGGTGTTTGGGGTTTGGTGTTGGGGTTTGGGACAAGGATTTGGTGTTTGGGATAGGTATTTGGTGTTTGGTGTTTGGGATTGGGGTTCGGGATTGGGATTTGATGTTTGCTGTTTGATGTTTGGGATTGGGATTTGGTGTTGGTGTTTTGTGTTTGGGGTTTAGTGCTGGGGTTTAGTTTTGGGGTTTGGTGTTGGTGTTTGGGATTGGGATTTGGTGTTGGTGTTTTGTGTTTGGGGTTTAGTTTTGGGGTTTGGTGTTTGGGGTTTGGGATTGGGATTTGGTGTTGGTGTTTTGTGTTTGGGATTGGGATTTGGTGTTGGTGTTCTGTGTTTGGGGTTTAGTTTTGGGGTTTGGTGTTTGGGGTTTGGGATTGGGATTTGGTGCTTGATGTTTGGTGTTTGGGGTTTGGTGTTGGGGTTTGGGACTGGGATTTGGTGTTTGGGATAGTTATTTGGTGTTTGATGTTTGGTGTTTGGGATTGGGGTTCGGGATTGGGATTTGGTGTTTGGTGTTTTGTGTTTGGGGTTTAGTTTTGGGGTTTGGTGTTGGTGTTTGGGATTGGGATTTGGTGTTGGTGTTTTGTGTTTGGGGTTTAGTTTTGGGGTTTGGTGTTTGGGGTTTGGTGTTTGGGGTTTGGTTTTGGTGTTTGGGATTGGGATTTGGTGTTGGTGTTTTGTGTTTGGGGTTTAGTTTTGGGGTTTGGTGTTTGGGGTTTGGTGTTTGGGGTTTGGTTTTGTTGTTTGGGATTGGGATTTGGTGTTGGTGTTTTGTGTTTGGGATTGGGATTTGGTGTTGGTGTTTTGTGTTTGGGGTTTTTTTTGGGGTTTGGTGTTTGGGGTTTGGGATTGGGATTTGGTGTTTGATGTTTGGTGTTTGGGGTTTGGTGTTTGGGGTTTGGTTTTGGTGTTTGGGATTGGGATTTGGTGTTGGTGTTTTGTGTTTGGGGTTTAGTTTTGGGGTTTGGTGTTTGGGGTTTGGTGTTTGGGGTTTGGTTTTGGTGTTTGGGATTGGGATTTGGTGCTTGATGTTTGGTGTTTGGGGTTTGGTGTTGGGGTTTGGGACTGGGATTTGGTGTTTGGGATAGGTATTTGGTGTTTGGTGTTTGGGATTGGGGTTCGGGATTGGGATTTGATGTTTGGTGTTTGATGTTTGGTTTTGGTGTTTGGGATTGGGATTTGGTGTTGGTGTTTTATGTTTGGGGTTTAGTTTTGGGGTTTGGTGTTTGGGGTTTGGGATTGGGATTTGGTGTTTGGTGTTTGGTGTTTGGGATTGGGATTTGGTGTTGGTGTTTTGTGTTAGGGGTTTAGTGCTGGGGTTTAGTTTTGGGGTTTGGTGTTGGTGTTTGGGATTGGGATTTGGTGTTGGTGTTTTGTGTTTGGGATTGGGATTTGGTGTTGGTGTTTTGTGTTTGGGGTTTAGTTTTGGGGTTTGGTGTTTGGGGTTTGGGATTGGGATTTGGTGTTTGATGTTTGGTGTTTGGGGTTTGGTGTTGGGGTTTGGGACAAGGATTTGGTGTTTGGGATAGGTATTTGGTGTTTGGTGTTTGGGATTGGGGTTCGGGATTGGGATTTGATATTTGGTGTTTGGTGTTTGGGATTGGGATTTGGTGTTGGTGTTTTGTGTTTGGGGTTTAGTGCTGGGGTTTAGTTTTGGGGTTTGGTGTTGGTGTTTGGGATTGGGATTTGGTGTTGGTGTTTTGTGTTTGGGGTTTAGTTTTGGGGTTTGGTGTTTGGGGTTTGGGATTGGGATTTGGTGTTGGTGTTTTGTGTTTGGGATTGGGATTTGGTGTTGGTGTTCTGTGTTTGGGGTTTAGTTTTGGGGTTTGGTGTTTGGGGTTTGGGATTGGGATTTGGTGCTTGATGTTTGGTGTTTGGGGTTTGGTGTTGGGGTTTGGGACTGGGATTTGGTGTTTGGGATAGGTATTTGGTGTTTGGTGTTTGGGATTGGGGTTCGGGATTGGGATTTGATGTTTGGTGTTTGATGTTTGGTTTTGGTGTTTGGGATTGGGATTTGGTGTTGGTGTTTTATGTTTGGGGTTTAGTTTTGGGGTTTGGTGTTTGGGGTTTGTGATTGGGATTTGGTGTTTGATGTTTGGTGTCTGGGGTTTGGTGTTGGTGTTTGGGATTGGGATTTGGTGTTGGTGTTTTGTGTTAGGGGTTTAGTGCTGGGGTTTAGTTTTGGGGTTTGGTGTTGGTGTTTGGGATTGGGATTTGGTGTTGGTGTTTTGTGTTTGGGGTTTAGTTTTGGGGTTTGGTGTTTGGGGTTTGGGATTGGGATTTGGTGTTTGATGTTTGGTGTTTGTGGTTTGGTTTTGGTGTTTGGGATTGGGATTTGGTGTTTGGGGTTTGGTGTTGGGGTTTGGGACTGGGATTTGGTGTTTGGGATTGGAATTTGGTGTTTGATGTTTGGTGTTTGGGATTGGGGTTCGGGATTGGGATTTGGTGTTTGGTGTTTTGTGTTTGGGGTTTAGTTTTGGGGTTTGGTGTTTGGGGTTTGGTGTTTGGGGTTTGGTTTTGGTGTTTGGGATTGGGATTTGGTGTTGGTGTTTTGTGTTTGGGGTTTAGTTTTGGGGTTTGGTGTTTGGGGTTTGGTGTTTGGGGTTTGGTTTTGGTGTTTGGGATTGGGATTTGGTGTTGGTGTTTTGTGTTTGGGATTGGGATTTGGTGTTGGTGTTTTGTGTTTGGGGTTTAGTTTTGGGGTTTGGTGTTTGGGGTTTGGGATTGGGATTTGGTGTTGGTGTTTTGTGTTTGGGGTTTAGTTTTGGGGTTTGGTGTTTGGGGTTTGGTGTTTGGGGTTTGGTTTTGGTGTTTGGGATTGGGATTTGGTGTTGGTGTTTTGTGTTTGGGATTGGGATTTGGTGTTAGTGTTTTGTGTTTGGGGTTTAGATTTGGGGTTTGGTGTTTGGGGTTTGGGATTGGGATTTGGTGTTTGATGTTTGGTGTTTGGGGTTTGGTGTTGGGGTTTGGGACAAGGATTTGGTGTTTGGGATAGGTATTTGGTGTTTGGTGTTTGGGATTGGGGTTCGGGATTGGGATTTGATGTTTGCTGTTTGATGTTTGGGATTGGGATTTGGTGTTGGTGTTTTGTGTTTGGGGTTTAGTGCTGGGGTTTAGTTTTGGGGTTTGGTGTTGGTGTTTGGGATTGGGATTTGGTGTTGGTGTTTTGTGTTTGGGATTGGGATTTGGTGTTGGTGTTCTGTGTTTGGGGTTTAGTTTTGGGGTTTGGTGTTTGGGGTTTGGGATTGGGATTTGGTGCTTGATGTTTGGTGTTTGGGGTTTGGTGTTGGGGTTTGGGACTGGGATTTGGTGTTTGGGATAGTTATTTGGTGTTTGATGTTTGGTGTTTGGGATTGGGGTTCGGGATTGGGATTTGGTGTTTGGTGTTTTGTGTTTGGGGTTTAGTTTTGGGGTTTGGTGTTGGTGTTTGGGATTGGGATTTGGTGTTGGTGTTTTGTGTTTGGGGTTTAGTTTTGGGGTTTGGTGTTTGGGGTTTGGTGTTTGGGGTTTGGTTTTGGTGTTTGGGATTGGGATTTGGTGTTGGTGTTTTGTGTTTGGGGTTTAGTTTTGGGGTTTGGTGTTTGGGGTTTGGTGTTTGGGGTTTGGTTTTGTTGTTTGGGATTGGGATTTGGTGTTGGTGTTTTGTGTTTGGGATTGGGATTTGGTGTTGGTGTTTTGTGTTTGGGGTTTTTTTTGGGGTTTGGTGTTTGGGGTTTGGGATTGGGATTTGGTGTTTGATGTTTGGTGTTTGGGGTTTGGTGTTTGGGGTTTGGTTTTGGTGTTTGGGATTGGGATTTGGTGTTGGTGTTTTGTGTTTGGGGTTTAGTTTTGGGGTTTGGTGTTTGGGGTTTGGTGTTTGGGGTTTGGTTTTGGTGTTTGGGATTGGGATTTGGTGCTTGATGTTTGGTGTTTGGGGTTTGGTGTTGGGGTTTGGGACTGGGATTTGGTGTTTGGGATAGGTATTTGGTGTTTGGTGTTTGGGATTGGGGTTCGGGATTGGGATTTGATGTTTGGTGTTTGATGTTTGGTTTTGGTGTTTGGGATTGGGATTTGGTGTTGGTGTTTTATGTTTGGGGTTTAGTTTTGGGGTTTGGTGTTTGGGGTTTGGGATTGGGATTTGGTGTTTGGTGTTTGGTGTTTGGGATTGGGATTTGGTGTTGGTGTTTTGTGTTAGGGGTTTAGTGCTGGGGTTTAGTTTTGGGGTTTGGTGTTGGTGTTTGGGATTGGGATTTGGTGTTGGTGTTTTGTGTTTGGGATTGGGATTTGGTGTTGGTGTTTTGTGTTTGGGGTTTAGTTTTGGGGTTTGGTGTTTGGGGTTTGGGATTGGGATTTGGTGTTTGATGTTTGGTGTTTGGGGTTTGGTGTTGGGGTTTGGGACAAGGATTTGGTGTTTGGGATAGGTATTTGGTGTTTGGTGTTTGGGATTGGGGTTCGGGATTGGGATTTGATATTTGGTGTTTGGTGTTTGGGATTGGGATTTGGTGTTGGTGTTTTGTGTTTGGGGTTTAGTGCTGGGGTTTAGTTTTGGGGTTTGGTGTTGGTGTTTGGGATTGGGATTTGGTGTTGGTGTTTTGTGTTTGGGGTTTAGTTTTGGGGTTTGGTGTTTGGGGTTTGGGATTGGGATTTGGTGTTGGTGTTTTGTGTTTGGGATTGGGATTTGGTGTTGGTGTTCTGTGTTTGGGGTTTAGTTTTGGGGTTTGGTGTTTGGGGTTTGGGATTGGGATTTGGTGCTTGATGTTTGGTGTTTGGGGTTTGGTGTTGGGGTTTGGGACTGGGATTTGGTGTTTGGGATAGGTATTTGGTGTTTGGTGTTTGGGATTGGGGTTCGGGATTGGGATTTGATGTTTGGTGTTTGATGTTTGGTTTTGGTGTTTGGGATTGGGATTTGGTGTTGGTGTTTTATGTTTGGGGTTTAGTTTTGGGGTTTGGTGTTTGGGGTTTGTGATTGGGATTTGGTGTTTGATGTTTGGTGTCTGGGGTTTGGTGTTGGGGTTTGGGACTGGGATTTGGTGTTTGGGTTTGCGATTTGGTGTTTCATGTTTGGTGTTTGGAATTTGGTGTTTGATGTTTGGTGTTTGGGATTGGGATTTGGTGTTGGTGTTCTGTGTTTGGGGTTTAGTTTTGGGGTTTGTTGTTTGGGGTTTGGGATTGGGATTTGGTGTTTGGTGTTTGGTGTTTGGGATTGGGATTTGGTGTTGGTGTTTTGTGTTAGGGGTTTAGTGCTGGGGTTTAGTTTTGGGGTTTGGTGTTGGTGTTTGGGATTGGGATTTGGTGTTGGTGTTTTGTGTTTGGGATTGGGATTTGGTGTTGGTGTTTTGTGTTTGGGGTTTAGTTTTGGGGTTTGGTGTTTGGGGTTTGGGATTGGGATTTGGTGTTTGATGTTTGGTGTTTGGGGTTTGGTGTTGGGGTTTGGGACAAGGATTTGGTGTTTGGGATAGGTATTTGGTGTTTGGTGTTTGGGATTGGGGTTCGGGATTGGGATTTGATGTTTGGTGTTTGATGTTTGGGATTGGGATTTGGTGTTGGTGTTTTGTGTTTGGGGTTTAGTGCTGGGGTTTAGTTTTGGGGTTTGGTGTTGGTGTTTGGGATTGGGATTTGGTGTTGGTGTTTTGTGTTTGGGGTTTAGTTTTGGGGTTTGGTGTTTGGGGTTTGGGATTGGGATTTGGTGTTTGATGTTTGGTGTTTGGGGTTTGGTTTTGGTGTTTGGGATTGGGATTTGGTGTTTGGGGTTTGGTGTTGGGGTTTGGGACTGGGATTTGGTGTTTGGGATTGGAATTTGGTGTTTGATGTTTGGTGTTTGGGATTGGGGTTCGGGATTGGGATTTGGTGTTTGGTGTTTTGTGTTTGGGGTTTAGTTTTGGGGTTTGGTGTTGGTGTTTGGGATTGGGATTTGGTGTTGGTGTTTTGTGTTTGGGGTTTGGTGTTGGGGTTTGGGACAAGGATTTGGTGTTTGGGATAGGTGTTTGGTGTTTGGGATTGGGGTTCGGGATTGGGATTTGATGTTTGGTGTTTGATGTTTGGGATTGGGATTTGGTGTTGGTGTTTTGTGTTTGGGGTTTAGTGCTGGGGTTTAGTTTTGGGGTTTGGTGTTGGTGTTTGGGATTGGGATTTGGTGTTGGTGTTTTGTGTTTGGGGTTTAGTTTTGGGGTTTGGTGTTTGGGGTTTGGGATTGGGATTTGGTGTTTGATGTTTGGTGTTTGGGGTTTGGTTTTGGTGTTTGGGATTGGGATTTGGTGTTTGGGGTTTGGTGTTGGGGTTTGGGACTGGGATTTGGTGTTTGGGATTGGAATTTGGTGTTTGATGTTTGGTGTTTGGGATTGGGGTTCGGGATTGGGATTTGGTGTTTGGTGTTTTGTGTTTGGGGTTTAGTTTTGGGGTTTGGTGTTTGGGGTTTGGTGTTTGGGGTTTGGTTTTGGTGTTTGGGATTGGGATTTGGTGTTGGTGTTTTGTGTTTGGGGTTTAGTTTTGGGGTTTGGTGTTTGGGGTTTGGTGTTTGGGGTTTGGTTTTGGTGTTTGGGATTGGGATTTGGTGTTGGTGTTTTGTGTTTGGGATTGGGATTTGGTGTTGGTGTTTTGTGTTTGGGGTTTAGTTTTGGGGTTTGGTGTTTGGGGTTTGGGATTGGGATTTGGTGTTGGTGTTTTGTGTTTGGGGTTTAGTTTTGGGGTTTGGTGTTTGGGGTTTGGTGTTTGGGGTTTGGTTTTGGTGTTTGGGATTGGGATTTGGTGTTGGTGTTTTGTGTTTGGGATTGGGATTTGGTGTTAGTGTTTTGTGTTTGGGGTTTAGATTTGGGGTTTGGTGTTTGGGGTTTGGGATTGGGATTTGGTGTTTGATGTTTGGTGTTTGGGGTTTGGTGTTGGGGTTTGGGACAAGGATTTGGTGTTTGGGATAGGTATTTGGTGTTTGGTGTTTGGGATTGGGGTTCGGGATTGGGATTTGATGTTTGCTGTTTGATGTTTGGGATTGGGATTTGGTGTTGGTGTTTTGTGTTTGGGGTTTAGTGCTGGGGTTTAGTTTTGGGGTTTGGTGTTGGTGTTTGGGATTGGGATTTGGTGTTGGTGTTTTGTGTTTGGGGTTTAGTTTTGGGGTTTGGTGTTTGGGGTTTGGGATTGGGATTTGGTGTTGGTGTTTTGTGTTTGGGATTGGGATTTGGTGTTGGTGTTCTGTGTTTGGGGTTTAGTTTTGGGGTTTGGTGTTTGGGGTTTGGGATTGGGATTTGGTGCTTGATGTTTGGTGTTTGGGGTTTGGTGTTGGGGTTTGGGACTGGGATTTGGTGTTTGGGATAGTTATTTGGTGTTTGATGTTTGGTGTTTGGGATTGGGGTTCGGGATTGGGATTTGGTGTTTGGTGTTTTGTGTTTGGGGTTTAGTTTTGGGGTTTGGTGTTTGGGGTTTGGTGTTTGGGGTTTGGTTTTGGTGTTTGGGATTGGGATTTGGTGTTGGTGTTTTGTGTTTGGGGTTTAGTTTTGGGGTTTGGTGTTTGGGGTTTGGTGTTTGGGATTGGGATTTGGTGTTGGTGTTTTGTGTTTGGGGTTTAGTGCTGGGGTTTAGTTTTGGGGTTTGGTGTTGGTGTTTGGGATTGGGATTTGGTGTTGGTGTTTTGTGTTTGGGGTTTAGTTTTGGGGTTTGGTGTTTGGGGTTTGGGATTGGGATTTGGTGTTTGATGTTTGGTGTTTGGGGTTTGGTTTTGGTGTTTGGGATTGGGATTTGGTGTTTGGGGTTTGGTGTTGGGGTTTGGGACTGGGATTTGGTGTTTGGGATTGGAATTTGGTGTTTGATGTTTGGTGTTTGGGATTGGGGTTCGGGATTGGGATTTGATGTTTGGTGTTTGATGTTTGGGATTGGGATTTGGTGTTGGTGTTTTGTGTTTGGGGTTTAGTGCTGGGGTTTAGTTTTGGGGTTTGGTGTTGGTGTTTGGGATTGGGATTTGGTGTTGGTGTTTTGTGTTTGGGGTTTAGTTTTGGGGTTTGGTGTTTGGGGTTTGGGATTGGGATTTGGTGTTTGATGTTTGGTGTTTGGGGTTTGGTTTTGGTGTTTGGGATTGGGATTTGGTGTTTGGGGTTTGGTGTTGGGGTTTGGGACTGGGATTTGGTGTTTGGGATTGGAATTTGGTGTTTGATGTTTGGTGTTTGGGATTGGGGTTCGGGATTGGGATTTGGTGTTTGGTGTTTTGTGTTTGGGGTTTAGTTTTGGGGTTTGGTGTTGGTGTTTGGGATTGGGATTTGGTGTTGGTGTTTTGTGTTTGGGGTTTGGTGTTGGGGTTTGGGACAAGGATTTGGTGTTTGGGATAGGTGTTTGGTGTTTGGGATTGGGGTTCGGGATTGGGATTTGATGTTTGGTGTTTGATGTTTGGGATTGGGATTTGGTGTTGGTGTTTTGTGTTTGGGGTTTAGTGCTGGGGTTTAGTTTTGGGGTTTGGTGTTGGTGTTTGGGATTGGGATTTGGTGTTGGTGTTTTGTGTTTGGGGTTTAGTTTTGGGGTTTGGTGTTTGGGGTTTGGGATTGGGATTTGGTGTTTGATGTTTGGTGTTTGGGGTTTGGTTTTGGTGTTTGGGATTGGGATTTGGTGTTTGGGGTTTGGTGTTGGGGTTTGGGACTGGGATTTGGTGTTTGGGATTGGAATTTGGTGTTTGATGTTTGGTGTTTGGGATTGGGGTTCGGGATTGGGATTTGGTGTTTGGTGTTTTGTGTTTGGGGTTTAGTTTTGGGGTTTGGTGTTTGGGGTTTGGTGTTTGGGGTTTGGTTTTGGTGTTTGGGATTGGGATTTGGTGTTGGTGTTTTGTGTTTGGGGTTTAGTTTTGGGGTTTGGTGTTTGGGGTTTGGTGTTTGGGGTTTGGTTTTGGTGTTTGGGATTGGGATTTGGTGTTGGTGTTTTGTGTTTGGGATTGGGATTTGGTGTTGGTGTTTTGTGTTTGGGGTTTAGTTTTGGGGTTTGGTGTTTGGGGTTTGGGATTGGGATTTGGTGTTGGTGTTTTGTGTTTGGGGTTTAGTTTTGGGGTTTGGTGTTTGGGGTTTGGTGTTTGGGGTTTGGTTTTGGTGTTTGGGATTGGGATTTGGTGTTGGTGTTTTGTGTTTGGGATTGGGATTTGGTGTTAGTGTTTTGTGTTTGGGGTTTAGATTTGGGGTTTGGTGTTTGGGGTTTGGGATTGGGATTTGGTGTTTGATGTTTGGTGTTTGGGGTTTGGTGTTGGGGTTTGGGACAAGGATTTGGTGTTTGGGATAGGTATTTGGTGTTTGGTGTTTGGGATTGGGGTTCGGGATTGGGATTTGATGTTTGCTGTTTGATGTTTGGGATTGGGATTTGGTGTTGGTGTTTTGTGTTTGGGGTTTAGTGCTGGGGTTTAGTTTTGGGGTTTGGTGTTGGTGTTTGGGATTGGGATTTGGTGTTGGTGTTTTGTGTTTGGGGTTTAGTTTTGGGGTTTGGTGTTTGGGGTTTGGGATTGGGATTTGGTGTTGGTGTTTTGTGTTTGGGATTGGGATTTGGTGTTGGTGTTCTGTGTTTGGGGTTTAGTTTTGGGGTTTGGTGTTTGGGGTTTGGGATTGGGATTTGGTGCTTGATGTTTGGTGTTTGGGGTTTGGTGTTGGGGTTTGGGACTGGGATTTGGTGTTTGGGATAGTTATTTGGTGTTTGATGTTTGGTGTTTGGGATTGGGGTTCGGGATTGGGATTTGGTGTTTGGTGTTTTGTGTTTGGGGTTTAGTTTTGGGGTTTGGTGTTTGGGGTTTGGTGTTTGGGGTTTGGTTTTGGTGTTTGGGATTGGGATTTGGTGTTGGTGTTTTGTGTTTGGGGTTTAGTTTTGGGGTTTGGTGTTTGGGGTTTGGTGTTTGGGGTTTGGTTTTGTTGTTTGGGATTGGGATTTGGTGTTGGTGTTTTGTGTTTGGGATTGGGATTTGGTGTTGGTGTTTTGTGTTTGGGGTTTTTTTTGGGGTTTGGTGTTTGGGGTTTGGGATTGGGATTTGGTGTTTGATGTTTGGTGTTTGGGGTTTGGTGTTTGGGGTTTGGTTTTGGTGTTTGGGATTGGGATTTGGTGTTGGTGTTTTGTGTTTGGGGTTTAGTTTTGGGGTTTGGTGTTTGGGGTTTGGTGTTTGGGGTTTGGTTTTGGTGTTTGGGATTGGGATTTGGTGCTTGATGTTTGGTGTTTGGGGTTTGGTGTTGGGGTTTGGGACTGGGATTTGGTGTTTGGGATAGGTATTTGGTGTTTGGTGTTTGGGATTGGGGTTCGGGATTGGGATTTGATGTTTGGTGTTTGATGTTTGGTTTTGGTGTTTGGGATTGGGATTTGGTGTTGGTGTTTTATGTTTGGGGTTTAGTTTTGGGGTTTGGTGTTTGGGGTTTGGGATTGGGATTTGGTGTTTGGTGTTTGGTGTTTGGGATTGGGATTTGGTGTTGGTGTTTTGTGTTAGGGGTTTAGTGCTGGGGTTTAGTTTTGGGGTTTGGTGTTGGTGTTTGGGATTGGGATTTGGTGTTGGTGTTTTGTGTTTGGGATTGGGATTTGGTGTTGGTGTTTTGTGTTTGGGGTTTAGTTTTGGGGTTTGGTGTTTGGGGTTTGGGATTGGGATTTGGTGTTTGATGTTTGGTGTTTGGGGTTTGGTGTTGGGGTTTGGGACAAGGATTTGGTGTTTGGGATAGGTATTTGGTGTTTGGTGTTTGGGATTGGGGTTCGGGATTGGGATTTGATGTTTGGTGTTTGGTGTTTGGGATTGGGATTTGGTGTTGGTGTTTTGTGTTTGGGGTTTAGTGCTGGGGTTTAGTTTTGGGGTTTGGTGTTGGTGTTTGGGATTGGGATTTGGTGTTGGTGTTTTGTGTTTGGGGTTTAGTTTTGGGGTTTGGTGTTTGGGGTTTGGGATTGGGATTTGGTGTTGGTGTTTTGTGTTTGGGATTGGGATTTGGTGTTGGTGTTCTGTGTTTGGGGTTTAGTTTTGGGGTTTGGTGTTTGGGGTTTGGGATTGGGATTTGGTGCTTGATGTTTGGTGTTTGGGGTTTGGTGTTGGGGTTTGGGACTGGGATTTGGTGTTTGGGATAGGTATTTGGTGTTTGGGATTGGGGTTCGGGATTGGGATTTGATGTTTGGTGTTTGATGTTTGGTTTTGGTGTTTGGGATTGGGATTTGGTGTTGGTGTTTTATGTTTGGGGTTTAGTTTTGGGGTTTGGTGTTTGGGGTTTGTGATTGGGATTTGGTGTTTGATGTTTGGTGTCTGGGGTTTGGTGTTGGGGTTTGGGACTGGGATTTGGTGTTTGGGTTTGCGATTTGGTGTTTCATGTTTGGTGTTTGGAATTTGGTGTTTGATGTTTGGTGTTTGGGATTGGGATTTGGTGTTGGTGTTCTGTGTTTGGGGTTTAGTTTTGGGGTTTGTTGTTTGGGGTTTGGGATTGGGATTTGGTGTTTGGTGTTTGGTGTTTGGGATTGGGATTTGGTGTTGGTGTTTTGTGTTAGGGGTTTAGTGCTGGGGTTTAGTTTTGGGGTTTGGTGTTGGTGTTTGGGATTGGGATTTGGTGTTGGTGTTTTGTGTTTGGGATTGGGATTTGGTGTTGGTGTTTTGTGTTTGGGGTTTAGTTTTGGGGTTTGGTGTTTGGGGTTTGGGATTGGGATTTGGTGTTTGATGTTTGGTGTTTGGGGTTTGGTGTTGGGGTTTGGGACAAGGATTTGGTGTTTGGGATAGGTATTTGGTGTTTGGTGTTTGGGATTGGGGTTCGGGATTGGGATTTGATGTTTGGTGTTTGATGTTTGGGATTGGGATTTGGTGTTGGTGTTTTGTGTTTGGGGTTTAGTGCTGGGGTTTAGTTTTGGGGTTTGGTGTTGGTGTTTGGGATTGGGATTTGGTGTTGGTGTTTTGTGTTTGGGGTTTAGTTTTGGGGTTTGGTGTTTGGGGTTTGGGATTGGGATTTGGTGTTTGATGTTTGGTGTTTGGGGTTTGGTTTTGGTGTTTGGGATTGGGATTTGGTGTTTGGGGTTTGGTGTTGGGGTTTGGGACTGGGATTTGGTGTTTGGGATTGGAATTTGGTGTTTGATGTTTGGTGTTTGGGATTGGGGTTCGGGATTGGGATTTGGTGTTTGGTGTTTTGTGTTTGGGGTTTAGTTTTGGGGTTTGGTGTTGGTGTTTGGGATTGGGATTTGGTGTTGGTGTTTTGTGTTTGGGGTTTAGTTTTGGGGTTTGGTGTTTGGGGTTTGGTGTTTGGGGTTTGGGATTGGGATTTGGTGTTGGTGTTTTGTGTTTGGGATTGGGATTTGGTGTTGGTGTTTTGTGTTTGGGGATTAGTTTTGGGGTTTGGTGTTTGGGGTTTGGGATTGGGATTTGGTGTTTGATGTTTGGTGTTTGGGGTTTGGTGTTGGGGTTTGGGACAAGGATTTGGTGTTTGGGATAGGTATTTGGTGTTTGGTGTTTGGGATTGGGGTTCGGGATTGGGATTTGATGTTTGGTGTTTGATGTTTGGGATTGGGATTTGGTGTTGGTGTTTTGTGTTTGGGGTTTAGTGCTGGGGTTTAGTTTTGGGGTTTGGTGTTGGTGTTTGGGATTGGGATTTGGTGTTGGTGTTTTGTGTTTGGGGTTTAGTTTTGGGGTTTGGTGTTTGGGGTTTGGGATTGGGATTTGGTGTTTGATGTTTGGTGTTTGGGGTTTGGTTTTGGTGTTTGGGATTGGGATTTGGTGTTTGGGGTTTGGTGTTGGGGTTTGGGACTGGGATTTGGTGTTTGGGATTGGAATTTGGTGTTTGATGTTTGGTGTTTGGGATTGGGGTTCGGGATTGGGATTTGGTGTTTGGTGTTTTGTGTTTGGGGTTTAGTTTTGGGGTTTGGTGTTGGTGTTTGGGATTGGGATTTGGTGTTGGTGTTTTGTGTTTGGGGTTTAGTTTTGGGGTTTGGTGTTTGGGGTTTGGTGTTTGGGGTTTGGTTTTGGTGTTTGGGATTGGGATTTGGTGTTGGTGTTTTGTGTTTGGGATTGGGATTTGGTGTTGGTGTTTTGTGTTTGGGGTTTAGTTTTGGGGTTTGGTGTTTGGGGTTTGGGATTGGGATTTGGTGTTTGATGTTTGGTGTTTGGGGTTTGGTGTTGGGGTTTGGGACAAGGATTTGGTGTTTGGGATAGGTATTTGGTGTTTGGTGTTTGGGATTGGGGTTCGGGATTGGGATTTGATGTTTGGTGTTTGATGTTTGGGATTGGGATTTGGTGTTGGTGTTTTGTGTTTGGGGTTTAGTGCTGGGGTTTAGTTTTGGGGTTTGGTGTTGGTGTTTGGGATTGGGATTTGGTGTTGGTGTTTTGTGTTTGGGGTTTAGTTTTGGGGTTTGGTGTTTGGGGTTTGGGATTGGGATTTGGTGTTTGATGTTTGGTGTTTGGGGTTTGGTTTTGGTGTTTGGGATTGGGATTTGGTGTTTGGGGTTTGGTGTTGGGGTTTGGGACTGGGATTTGGTGTTTGGGATTGGAATTTGGTGTTTGATGTTTGGTGTTTGGGATTGGGGTTCGGGATTGGGATTTGGTGTTTGGTGTTTTGTGTTTGGGGTTTAGTTTTGGGGTTTGGTGTTGGGGTTTGGGACTGGGATTTGGTGTTTGGGATTGGAATTTGGTGTTTGATGTTTGGTGTTTTGGATTGGGGTTCGGGATTGGGATTTGGGGTTTGGTGTTTGGTGTTTGGGGTTTAGTTTTGGGGTTTAGTTTTGGGGTTTGGTGTTTGGGGTTTGGGATTGGGATTTGGTGTTTGATGTTTGATGTTTGGTGTTTGGGGTTTGGTTTTGGTGTTTTGTGTTTGGGATTGGGATTTGGTGTTGGTGTTTTGTGTTGGGGGTTTAGTTTTGGGGTTTGGTGTTTGGAGTTTGGGATTGGGATTTGGTGTTTGATGTTTGGTGTTTGGGGTTTGGTGTTAGGGTTTGGGACTGGGATTTGGTGTTTGGGATTGGAATTTGGTGTTTGGGATTGATGTTCGGGATTGGGATTTGGTGTTTGTTGTATGGTGTTTGGGATTGGGATTTGGTGTTGGTGTTTTGTGTTTGGGGTTTAGTGCTGGGGTTTAGTTTTGGCGTTTGGTGTTGGTGTTTGGGATTGGGATTTGATGTTGGTGTTTTGTGTTTGGGGTTTAGTTTTGGGGTTTGATGTTTGGGGT
Organism: Hemitrygon akajei; assembly: GCF_048418815.1. Taxonomy (NCBI): domain Eukaryota; kingdom Metazoa; phylum Chordata; class Chondrichthyes; order Myliobatiformes; family Dasyatidae; genus Hemitrygon; species Hemitrygon akajei. The sequence continues at coordinate 2,266,106 of NC_133138.1, read as the reverse complement.
TTGGGATTGGGATTTGGTGTTTGATGTTTGGTGTTTGGGGTTTGGTTTTGGTGTTTGGGATTGGGATTTGGTGTTTGATGTTTGGTGTTTGGGATTGGGATTTGGGATTGGGATTTGGTGTTGGTGTTTTGTTTTTGGGGTTTAGTTTTGGTGTTTGGTGTTTGGGGTTTGGGATTGGGATTTGGTGTTTGATGTTTGGTGTTTGGGGTTTGGTGTTGGGGTTTGAGACTGGGATTTGGTGTTTGATGTTTGGTGTTTGGGATTGGGATTTGGGATTGGGATTTGGTGTTTGGTGTTGGTGTTTTGTGTTTGGGGTTTGGTGTTGGGCAGTTTCGGCTGCTGTTCTGGGGAATCACCAGCTGGGGTCAGTGTATCACCAGATCCGGCTCCAACACATCCTCAGCCCGGCCTCTCACCACTAAACTTTCCGGTAAAAGCTCAGCTCAGCCCACTGGAACGTTCTGGCCCCCTGTCAACAGAAAACGCTTGAAAATCTCAGGCTGGAAGGAAGTGACCAACACCGGTGTGTCTGCGCTCCGAGCCTCTGCGTCTCTGTGCCTCCGCTGCTGATCTCACGGGGTTAGACCGGGTCCCCGACACTGGAAACTGCCCCATCTCTCACATCCCTCTGTGTCCGCCACGGCCGGTGCCAGATTGACCAGGTAACGGCGGCTACACCCCCTCAACCCCACGCAGAACTCTCACTTTCCCAATCCCTACCCTCCTCAACCCCAACACCCCTCCACGGTTCCGGGGCTCCCAGACCCCAACAACCCATTCCTGGGCACTCACGCACCCCGGGAAGGGTGAGTCGGGCGTTAGTGAGCGTGTGGGTGGGGGTGTGGGGAGTGTGAGGTGGAGGATGGGTGTGTGAGTATGAGCGAGTGTGAGGCTGGGTGAGGGTGTGAGGGTGAGTGTGAGGGCGTGTTAGGATGAATGGTTGTGAGGGTGTGCGTAAGAGTGTGTTAGGGTGAGAGGGTGTGAGGGTGAGGGTGTGTGGGTGAGTGAAGGTGTAAGGGAGAGGGTGAGGATGAGTGAGGGTGTGTTAGGGTGAGTGAGGGTGAGGATGAGCGTGAGGGTGTGGTGCAGTGTCTGGATGTGAGGAGTGAGTGTGATGGTGGGGTATGAGTGGGTGGGAGTGTGGAGTTTTCCACAGTTTGCCCTCAGCCAGCTGATCGCTGGTGAATGATGAAACTCCGTTTCACCATTTGGGCCATAAACATCCCTCGCCTAGGCCGGTTCACCCTCCGGCTCCCTTGCAGGAGAAGTGTGTGAGGTTGGAGGGAAGAAGAGGGACAGATGGAGGGAGTGTGCGAGTTTGGAGAGGGTGTGAGGCAGGAGGGAGAGGGAGGGAGTATGAGATAGGAACGATAGAGAAGGAGGTGGGAAGGAGGGAGTGTGAGGTGGGAAGGAGGGAGTGTGAGGTAGGAGAGAAAGGGAGGGATGAGGTAGGAGGGATGAGAAGGAGGTGGAAGGGAGGAATGCAGGTTATGGGGAAGATACAGTTTCTCTGTAGTTGAGCAGAAGATATCCTGAAATCACAAACTGTTGGGCCGGAGGACCCAGCAGTTGTCGGGCCGGAGGACCCAGCGGTTATCGGGCCGGAGGACCCAGCGGTTATCGGCCCGGAGGACCCAGCGGTTATTGGCCCGGAGGACCCAGCGGTTATCGGCCCGGAGGACCCAGCGGTTATCGGCCTGGAGGACCCAGCGGTTATCGGGCCGGAGGACCCCGTGGTTATCTGCCCGGAGGACCCAGCGGTTATCTGCCCGGAGGACCCAGCGGTTATCGGGCTCGAGGACCCCGCGGTTATCGGCCCGGAGGACCCAGTGGTTATCGGCCCGGAGGACCCAGCGGTTATCGGGCCGGAGGACCCAGCGGTTATCGGGCCGGAGGACCCTGCGGTTATCGGCCTGGAGGACCCAGCGGTTATCGGCCCGGAGGACCCAGCGGTTATCGGCCTGGAGGACCCAGCGGTTATCGGGCCGGAGGACCCCGTGGTTATCTGCCCGGAGGACCCAGCGGTTATCTGCCCGGAGGACCCAGCGGTTATCGGGCTGGAGGACCCCGCGGTTATCGGCCCGGAGGACCCAGCGGTTATCGGGCCGGAGGACCCAGTGGTTATCGGGCCGGAGGACCCAGCGGTTATCTGCCCGGAGGACCCAGCGGTTATCGGGCCGGAGGACCCCGCGGTTATCGGCCCGGAGGACCCAGCGGTTATCGGGCCGGAGGACCCAGCGGTTATCGGCCCGGAGAACCCAGCGGTTATCGGCCTGGAGGACCCAGTGGTTATCGGCCCGGAGGACCCAGTGGTTATCGGCCCGGAGAACCCAGCGGTTATCTGCCCGGAGGACCCAGTGGTTATCGGGCTGGAGGACCCAGCGGTTATCGGCCCGGAGAACCCAGCGGTTATCTGCCCGGAGGACCCAGTGGTTGTTGGGCTAGCGATTGTTTCCCAAGTACGATAAGACCTCATCATGACCTTGCACCTTATTGTGTACCTGCACTGCACATTCTGAAACGGTTACACTTTATTCTGCATCTCAGACCCTCCCTCCCCATTCTCAATCTCTCTCACCATCTCTGGAGACAAACTGTCAAACAACATCTTTTGTAAACTACTGATTCCCATGGTTGTCTCGATTGTACCTCTTCCCATCCTGTCTGCTGTAAAAATGCTATTCCCTTTCCTCCGTTCCTTAGTTTCTGCCGCCTCTGTTTGCAGGGTGTGGCTTTCCTCTGTGGGACATGGGTATTGTCCTCCTTTAAAGAACGGAGTTTCCCTCCCTCTAATATTGAAGCTGGCCTTCCCCCCTCATCTCCATTTGAACTCCCCTCATCTTCCCACCACCTTAACAGGAATAGAATTCCTCTTGAGCTCACCTACCATCTCACGAGTCTCTGCATCCAACACAACATTCTCCAAAAATTACACCATCTCCAAACATATCTACCCCCCCCAATTTGCTTTCCGCATGGATCGCTGCCTCTGTGATTCCCTTGTTCATTCATCCGGCACTTATCCCTGCAATGGCCAAATCACCTCTAATCAGGGCCCCAACAGTCATTCCAGGTGAGACAACATTTCACCTGCATACCTGTTGTGTCCGGTGCTCTCTATGCAGTCTCCTCTACATTGGTGAGACCCAAAGTAGATTTTGCGACTGCTTGGTCGAGTCCCTCCACCCATCTAGCAGAAGTGGAACTTCCAGGTGACCAAACATTTAATTCTGATTCTTGTCCCCATTCTGCTGTATTGATCCATTGTGACAAAATGATGCCATCTTAAGCGTGGAGGATCAACACCTTGTAGCCTCCAAACTGATGCCGTGTATATTGATTTCTCTCTCTGGTAAAACATTTTTACCCTCCTCCTCCCCTCTTCTATTCCCCACTCTGGCGTCTTTACCTCTTCTCACCTACCTATCACATTTCACTGGGTCCTCTTCTCCTTCTCTTTCTCCTATGGTCCATACTCCTCTCTTATCAGATTCTTTCCTCTCCAGCCCTTTACCTTTCCCACCCATCTGGCTTCACCCATCAGCTTCTAGCTGGTCCTCTTTCCCTTCACATGATCTTTTCATTCTGGCATCTTGCACCTTCCTTACCAGTTGTAGAAACATCATAGAAAACCTACAGCAAAATACAGGCCCTCCAGCCCACAAAGCTGTGCCAAACGTGTCCTTACCTTACAATTACCTAGGCTTTACCCATAGCCCTCTATTTTTCTAGGCTCCATGTAGCCATCCAGGAGTCTCTTAAAAGACCCTATTGTTTCCGCCTTCACCACCGCCGCCGGCAGCCCATTCCACGCACTCTCTACGTAAAAATGCATGTCGCAAAGGTAATGCTACAGTTGTAATGGGGGATTTCAACATGCAGGTAGACTGGGAGAATCAGAATGGTACTGGACTCCAAGAAAAGGAGTTTGTGGAGTGCCTCCGAGATGGATTCTTAGAGCAGCTTGTACTGGAGCCTACCAGGGAGAAGGCAATTCTGGATCTAGTATTGTGTAATAAACCGGATTTGATAAGGGATCTCGAGGTAAAGCCATTAGGAGGTAGTGACCATAATATGATAAGTTTTAATCTACAATTTGACAGGGAGAAGGGAAATCGGAAGTGTCAGTATTACAGTTGAACAAAGGGGACTATGGAGCCATGAGGGAGGAACTAGCCAAAGTTAACTGGAAGGATACCCTCGCAGGGATGACAGTGGAACAACAATGGCGGGTATTTCTGGGAATAATTCAGAAGGTGCAGGATCGGTTCATTCCAAAGAGGAAGAAAGATTCTAAGGGGAGAAAGGGGCAGCTGTGGCTGACAAGGGAAGTCAAGGGCAGTATTAAAATAAAAGAGAAGAAGTATAACATAGCAAAGATGAGCGGGAAGTCAGAGGATTGGGAAACTTTTAAAGAGCAACAGAAGATGACTAAAAAGGCAATACGGGGAGAAAAGATGAGGTACAAAGGTAAGCTAGCCAAGAATATAAAGGAGGATAGTAAAAGCTTCTTTAGGTATGTGAAGAGGAAAAAATTAGTTAAGACCAAAGTTGGGCCCTTGAAGGCAGAAACGGGTGAATTTATTATGGGGAATAAGGAAATGGCAGACGAGTTGAACAGGTACTTTGGATCTGTCTTCACTAGGGAAGACATAAACAATCTCCCAGATGTAATAGTGGCCAGAGGACCTAGGGTAACATAGGAACTAAAGGAAATTCACATTAGGCAGAAAATGGTGTTGGGTAGGCTGATGGGACTGAAGGCTGATAAATCCCCAGGGCCTGATGGTCTGCATCCCAGGATACTTAAGGAGGTGACTCTAGAAATCGTGGACGCATTGGTAATCATTTTCCAATGTTCTATAGATTCAGGATCAGTTCCTGAGGATTGGAGGATGGCTAATGTTATCCCACTTTTTAAGAAAGGAGGGAGAGAGAAAACGGAATTATAGACCAGTTAGCCTGACATCAGTGGTGGGGAAGATGCTGGAATCAATTATAAAAGCTGAAATAACAGGATAGCAGTAACAGGATCGGTCCAAGTCAGCATGGATTTACGAAGGGGAAATCATGCTTGTCTAATCTTCTGGAATTTTTTGAGGATATAACTATGAAAATGGACAATGGAGAGCCAGTGGATGTAGTGTACCTGGACTTTCAGAAAGCCTTTGATAAGGTCCCACATAGGAGATTAGTGGGCAAAATTAAAGCACATGGTATTGGGGGTAGGGTACTAAAATGGATAGAAAATTGGTTGGCAGACAGGAACCAAAGAGTAGGGATTAACGGGTCCCTTTCGGAATGGCAGGCAGTGACTAGTGGGGTTCCGCAAGGCTCGGTGCTGGGACCACAGCTATTTACAATATACATTAATGATTTAGATGAAGGGATTAAAAGTAACATTAGCAAATTTGCAGATGAGACAAAGCTGGGTGGTAGTGTGAAATATGAGGAGGATATTAGGAGAATGCAGGGTGAATTGGACAGGTTGGGTGAGTGGGCAGATGCATGGCAGATGCAGGTTAATGTGGATAAATGTGAGGTTATCCACTTTTGGTGGCAAGAACAGGAATGCAGATTACTATCTGAATGGTGTCAAGTTAGGAAAAGGGGAAGTACAACAAGATCTAGGTGTCCTTGTTCATCAGTCACTGAAAGTAAGCATGCAGGTACAGCAGGCAGTGAAGAAAGCCAATGGCATGTTGGCCTTCATAACAAGGGGAGTTGAGTATAGGAGCAAAGAGGTCCTTCTTCAGTTGTACAGGGCCCTAGTGAGAACACACCTGGAGTATTGTGTTCAGTTTTGGTCTCCAAATTTGAGGAATGACATTCTTGCTATTGATGGGGTGCAACATAGGTTCACAAGGTTGATTCCCGGGATGGCAGGACTGTCATATGTTGAAAGATTGGAGCGACTGGGCTTGTATACACTGGAATTTAGAAGGATGAGAGGGGATCTGATTGAAACATATAAGATTATTAAGGGATTGGACACGCTAGAGGCAGGAAACATGTTCCTGATGTTGGGGGAGTCCAGAACCAGAGGCCACAGTTTAAGAATAAAGGGTATTCCATTTAGAACAGAGTTGAGGAAAAACTTTTTCACCCAGAGAGTTGTGGATCTATGGAATGCTCTGCCTCAGAAAGCAGTGGAGGCCAATTCTCTGGATGCTTTCAAGAAAGAGTTAGATAGAGCTCTTAAAGATAGTAGAGTTAAGGGATATGGGGAGGAGGCAGGAACAGGGTACTGATTGTGGATGATCAGCCATGATCACATTGAATGGCGCATTGAATGGTGGTGCTGGCTCAAAGGGCCAAATGGCTTACTCCTGCACCTATTGTCTATTGTAAAAAACTTATCCCTGACATCTCCTCTGTACCTTCTTCCAAGCACTTTAAAACTATGTCCTCTTGTGTTAGCCATTTCAGCCCTGGAAAAAGCCTCTGACTATCCACACGATCAATGCCTCTCATCATCTTGTACACCTCTATCAGGTCACCTCTCATCCTCCGTTGCTCTAAGGAGAAAAGGCCGAGTTCACTCAACCTATTCTCATAAGACATGCTCCCCAATTCAGGCAACATCCTTGTACATCTCCTCTGCACTCTTTCTATAGTTTCCACGTCCTTCCTATAGTGAGGCTACCAGAACTGAGCACAGTACTTCAAGTGGGGTCTGACCAGGGTCCTATATAGCTGTAACGTTACCTCTTAGCTCTTAAACTCAATTGCGCGGTTGATGAAGGACAATGCACTGTATGCCTTCTTGAGCACAGAGTCAACCTGCGCAGCAGCTTTGAGTCTCCTATGGACTCGGACCCCAAAATCTCTCTGATCCTCCACACTGCCAAGAGTCTTACTATTAATACTATATTCTGACATCATAATTGACCTACCAAAATGAACCACCTCACACTTACCTGGGCTGAACTCCATCTGCCACTTCTCAGCCCAGTTTTGCATCCTAGCAATGTCCTACTGTAACCTCTGACACATGATCAATGCCTCTCATTATCTTGTGCACCTCTATCAGGTCACCTCTCATCCTGTCGAGGATGCCTCCTTGTTTTAGCCATTTCTACCCTGGGGAAAGTCTCTGGCTGTCCACTCATTCAATACCTCTTATCATCTCGTACACTTCTATCATGTCACCTCTCATCCTCCTTCACTCCAAAGGGAAAAGCCTTAGCTCACGCAACTTACCTACATAAGACGTGCTCTCTGATCCAGACAATATCCTGGTAAATCTCCTCTGCACTCTTGCAAAAGCAAATTCTGTTACCTTTTTATTCTGGTGTCTTCCTCCTTCCTTTCCAGTCCTGATGAAGGGTCTCAGCTCAAAACATCCACTGTTTATTCACTTCTATAGATGCTACCTGACCTGCTGAGTTCCTCTAGCATTTTGAACGTGTTGATCTACACTCAGTTACTGTTTTCCCTTGTTCTACCTCAGTGCACTGTGTAATAATCTGATCTGTATGAATACTGTGTAAGACAAGCTTTTCACTGTATCTCAGTACATGGGACAATAATAAACCAATTCCAATTCCAATAAATGTTTCTGTGTTTTAAGTCGTGTTCAGTGCTTCAAATGTTTTGACCTTTATCTTAGTTTTATTATATCTTTAACAGTCTAATAATTTAACTTTAAATTGTTTCTCAGTGATTCAGCGGTATGAAGATTTAGTATATTAATATGTCATGAAATTTGTTGTTTTGTAGGAGTAGTAGCAGTACATAAAAACATTAATGGATAATAAAAAATAATGCAAAAAGAGAGCAAAGTGTTCATGGGTTCGCAGACCATTCAGAAATGTGATGATGGAGGGGAAGAAGCTGTTCCTAAAACATTGAGTGTGCGTCTTCAGGCTCCCATACCTCCTTACTGATGGTAGCAGTGAGAAGAGGGCATGACCTGAGTGATGGGGGTCCTTAATGATTGATGCCACCCTTTTGAGGCATTGCTTTTTGAAGATACCCTTGGTGCTGGGGAGGCTAGTGCCCATGATGAAGTTTACAACTTTCTGCAGCTTTTTCTAACCCTGTACTGTACCCCCTTCCTAGCACACAAAGATGCACCCAGTTAGACTGCCCTCCATGTTAGAAGTGCAGATGATGTATTCATTGTGGAAGTGATCAAGCTCTATTTTCACGCTAACATTACACTTTCCCAGCTGAGTCATAGATACCTACTGCACAGAACCATTAATCTACCTAGATTTATTGATCTGCCACCAGACCATACCCCTCCCAAACCTCTCCCAGACGCATATCCACCACTTCCACTGGCAGCTTGTTGCACACTCTCACCTCTGAGCAAAGACATCCCCTCACGTTCCCATTAATCATTTCAGCTCTCACCCTTCAGGTAAGTGATGGTGTCCCAGAGATTGGAGTATGTATGAGGATTTCTCCCTCTTGCCTCCCCCAAAGACAGATTTCAACCACTCATAACCCAGCCAGTCTGCGTGACTCACTAGTTAGCTCAGCACAAACGTTTCTCTTTGGGCGAAAACAAGCTTTGTTAATTTAAGGAGAAAGCTTGTCAGTGCGCCAGACAGAGGGACATGAGTCAGTAAAGCTTTAAGCTTGTAGCTTTAACAAACTTCAGTTATGCCACAAAAAAGAGAAAGTCTGCAGATGCTGGAAATCCGAGCAACACACACAAAGAGCTGAAGGAACTCAGCAGGCCAGGCAGCGTCTATGGAAAAGTACAGTCGATGTTTCAGCCTGGCCTGCTGAGTTCCTCCAGCATTTTGTGTGTGGTTGTTAGCAGTGCCCCATCTGAGCTTGTTTGTTACGAGCTGTGTTGTTTCACACTTTCTCATGACCATGACTGTTTTTTTTGCAGATTTTTCTACAGAAGCAGTTTGCCGTTGCCTTCTTCTGGGCAGTGTCTTTACAAGACAGGTGACCCCAGCCATTATCAATACCCTTCAGAGATTGTCTGCCTGGTGTGGGTGATGTGTAACCAGGACTTGTGATTTGTACCGGCTGCTCACACAACCATTTACCACCTGCTCCCATGGCTTCATGTGACCCTGATCAGGGGCTAAGCAGGTGCTACACCTTGCCCAAGGGTGACCTGCAGACTAACAGAGGGAAGGAGCGCCTTACACCTCCTTTGGTGTATCTCCACCACACCACCTGCATCTGGGTCATCGAATACAATTCTGGTTGTCCCTCTATAGGGAGGATGTTGAGGCTTTGGAGAGGGTGCAGAAGAGATTTACCAAGATGTTGCCTGGATTAGAGGGCATGTGCTATCATGAGTGGTTTGACAAACTTGGGTGGTTTTCTCTGGAGCGGTGGAAGCTGACAGGAGATCTGATAGAGGTTTATAAGATTACAAGAGGCATAGGTAGAGTAGCGAGACTGTATATATCTCCTTGTGTTGAAATGTCTAATACCAGAGGACGTACATTTAAGGTGAGAGGGGTTAATTTCAAAGGAGATGTGAGGGGCTTTATTTTCCCACAGAGAGTGGTGGGTGTCTGGAATAGTGGACATTGTGTAGTCAGAAGGGAATAGTTTAGTTGGTAATTTGATTACTAATTTAGTTGGATTGGCACAATATTGTGGGCAGTTCTTGTGCTGTGCATTTCTACATTTTATGTTCTAAAGGCAGCAGTGGTCTGGCTTTACAGATCTCTATGTGACAGTGCTGTAGTGGCTGGGGTGGTGTTAAGTGGGTATTGTAAGTTACCCTGTGATTAGATTAGTGTTCAGTTGTGGGGTTGTTGGAATGACACAGCTTGAATGGCCCACACTGCTCTGTATTGCTAAATCAATCAATCCGTCAATCTGGCAGAAGCCAGCACCAACTTCTTCCAGAAGTGCGTTGAGGACGTTGTCACCCAGAAATCGGTCAGGGTCTATCCAAACAGAAACCCTGGATCAACAGTTCTGTGTGCCCTGCACTCACCACGCGGCACAGAGCTTTTGCACCAGTAACTACCGGGAACTCGAGAAATGCAGCTACGATCTATGCAAAGTCATCAAGGCAGTGAAGCTATGATGCAGGGACGAGATGCAGACACAACTCTCCACCAACACACGCAGCTTATGGCAAAGTCTGCACACCATCGCAGACTTCAAAGCTAAGCTCAGTGGTGCTGCCAACATTGCTGCCTCTCTCCCAGACTGAGCCCCCGAGTGGAGCTGCTGGAGCAACCTGCACCTCGGTCATCTCTGAGGCTGAGGTACGCAGGTGGACAGTCGCAAGGCTGCGGGACCGGACGGCATCCCAGCTCGAGTACTCAGGATGTGCACAGCACAACTGGCTGGTGTGTTTACAGACATTTTTAATCTCTGCCTCTCCCAGTGTAGAGTGCCCTCCTGCTTCGAAACATCCACCATTGTTTCTGTACCTAAAGAGACCAAGGTAACATGTCTGAATGACTGGTGTCCTGTTGCACTCACCTCAATAATAAGCAAATGCTTTGAGAGGCTGGTCAAGGATTACATCTGCAGCTTGTTACCACCCACACTGGACCCCCTACAATTCACCTACCGACACAAGTGATCGACAGATGATACAATAGCCACAGGCACGTTGTCCTTACACATCTGGAGAAGAGGAATGTTTATGTGAAAATGTTGTTCTTGGACTACAGTTCAGCATTCAACACCATAGTTCCCTCCAGGCTTGACAAGAAGCTCAGAGACCTCGGCCTTCACCCTGCCTTGTGCAGCTGGATCCTGGACTTCCTGTCAGATCGCTGGCAGGTGGTAAGAGTGGGCTGCCTCATCTCTTGTCCCTCTGACCCTCAACACAGGTGCCCCTCAGGGCTGTATCCTAAACCCCCTCCTTTACTCTCTGTACACCCATAACTGTGTCGCCACCCACAGCTCCAATCTGCTAATTAAATTTGCTGACGATACTACATTGATTGGCCTAATCTCAAATAATAATGAGGCAGCCTACAGAGAGGAAGTCATCACCCTACACAGTGGTGTCAAGAAAAAAACCTCTCCCTCAACGTCGCAAAATCAAAGGAGCTGGTTGTGGACTACAGGAGGAATGGAGACAGGCTCACCCCTGTTGACATCAATGGATCTGGGGTTGAGAGGGTGAACAGCTGTAAGTTCCTCGGCATTCACATCACCGAGGATCTCACATGGTCTGTACGCACTGACTTTAGAGAAACAGACAGACAGACAGACATACTTTATTGATCCTGAGGGGAAACTGGGTTTCGTTACAGTTGCACCAACCAATAATAGAGTAGAAATATAGCAAAATAAAACCAGAAATAATTAAATGATAATAAGTAAATTATGCCAAGTGGAAATAAGTCCAGGACCAGCCTATTGGCTCAGGGTGTCTGACACTCTGAGGGAGGAGTTGTAAAGTTTGATGACCACAGGCAGGAATGACTTCCTATGACGCTCAGTGTTACATCTCGGTGGAATGAGTCTCTGGCTGAATGTACTCCTGTGCCTAACCAGTACATACCAGTACTAACCAGAAAAGCACAATAGCGCCTTGTTCTCCTCAGACGGTTGAGGAAATTTGGTATGGGCCCCCAAAGCCTCAGAACTTTCTACAGGAGCACGATTGAGAGCACCCTGACTGGCTGCATCACTGCCTGGTATGGGAACTGTACTTCCCTCAATCGCAGGACTCTGCAGAGAGTGGTGCGGACAGCCCAGCACATCTGTAGATGTGAACTTCCCATGATTCAGGACATTTACAAAGACAGGTGTGTGAAAAGGGCCCGAAGGATCATTGGGGGCTCGAGTCACCCCAACCGCAAACTGCTCCAGCTGCCACCATCTGGGAAATGGAATCACAGCATAAAAGCCAGAACCAACAGGCTCTGGGACAGCTTCTTCCACCAGGCCATCAGACTGATTAATTCATGCTGACACAACTGTATTTCTATGTTATATTGACTGCTGTGTTGTATATCTTTCTGTATTATTGCAAAGGCTATTCTATTTGCTATACTATTATTACAAATTACTAATATATGCTTTGCACATTTAGATGGAGATGTAAAGATTTTTACTCATGTATGTGAAGGATGTAAGAAATAAAGTCAACTCAATTAAATTCAATAGACTTCCGAAGCCCCTTCAAATAACACTCGTGATCTCCATTCTGCACTGTGCAACACTCTTCAGTATTTCTATAGTTCCCTCTGGAAGCTCGTGTTAAATCCTTTCCCACTGCCTTCACAATGGGACTGATTGAAGACAGAATATAATTTTAAAAATATAATATTAACACTAAGACTCTTAGCAGTGTGGAGGATAAGTGAGATCTTGGGTTTTGTGTCCATAGAACACTCAAAGCTGCTGCACAGGTTGACAGTGTTGACAGTGTTGTACGGTGTGATGGCCTTCATCAACCGTGGGATTGAGTTCAAGAGCCGTGAGGTAATGTTACAGCTCTATAAGACCTTAGTTAGACCCCACTTGGAGCACTGTGTTCAGTTCTGGTCACCTCATTACAGGAAGGATGTGGAAGCCATAGAAAGGATACAGAGGAGACCTACAAGGATGTTGCCTGGATTGGGGAGCATGCCTTATGAGAATAGGTTGAGTGAACTTGGCCTTTTCTCCTTGGAGCGATGGAGGATGAGAGGTGACCTGATAGAAGTGTATAAGATGATGAGAGGCATTGATCTTGTGGATAGTCAGAGGCCTTTTCCCAGGGCTGAAATAACTAACATGAGAGGGCACAGTTTTAAGGTGCTTGGAAGTAGGTACAGAGAGGATGTCAGGGATAAGCAGAGAGTGGTGGGTGTGTGGAAGGTGGTCAAGATGAATACAATAGGGCCTTTTAAGAGACTCTTAGATAGATACATGGAGCTTAGAAAAATAAAGGGTCCAGAGGAGGGTCACAAGAATGATCAAGAACCTATGAATCTCTGCTTTAAATATTCCCAAGGACTTCCTCCACAGACATCTGTGACAATGAATTCCACAGATTCACCACCCTCTGGCTAAAGAAATTCCTCCTTATCTGTGTTCTAAATGGATGTCCCTCTATTCTGAGGGTATGCCCTCTGGCCTTAAACTCACCCACTATAGGAAACTCATCCAATCTATTGAGAACTTTCAATATTTGGTAGGCTTCAATGAGATTCCCCCTCATTATTCTAAACTCCAGTGAGTACAGGCTCAGAGCCACCAAATGCTCTTCATATGTTAACCCTTCCATTGCTGGAATAATTCTCTTAAACCTCCTCTGGACTCTCTCCAATGCCAGCACAAAGGGGCCCAAAAACTGCTCACGATGTGTGTGTGTTCTGCAGAGCTCCAGAGTGCTGGGAGGGGACGATGTGTCCGGTGATGTTGAAGGTGATGGTTGCGTGTGTAGGCTTGTGGAGTGGAAGGTGAGCACATTCTTCCTCCTTTGGTTCAGTCCCTTCCCACCTACATCCATGACACTTCTCATGGTCTCACCCTCCTCACTAATTTTCAATTTCCTGGCCCTGACCATCTCATTTTCACCATGGATGTTCAGTTCCTAAACACATTTATCCTCCATCAAGAAGGCCTTATAGCTCTCTGCTTCTTTCTCAATAAAATAAACAACCAGTTCCCTTCCATCACCACCGTTCTCCACCTGGCAGCACTGGTTGTCGCTCTCAATAATTTCTCCTTTGGCTCTTCCCTCTTTCTCCAGATTCGAAGGGCAGCTAAAGACACCCTCATGGGTCTCAGCAAGGCCTCCTCTTCGTTGGCTTCATAGAACAGTCCATGTTCCGAGTCTTTCCCAATCATGCTTCCCAAATACCCCTCCGTTACATTGATGACTGCGTTGATGTTGCTTCAGGCACCAATGCTGAGCTTGTCAATTTCATCAACTTTGCCTCCAACTCCCCCATTTCCCAGACATCTGCACTCACCCCATCTTCCTGCCACTTAACAATGATAGAGCTCCTCTTGTCCTTACCTACCACAACATGAACCTCCACATCTAACACATCATTCTCCACAAAATGCTGAAGGAATTCAGCACCTTGGGGAAAAAAAGGCAATTTCTTCAGCAGTTTGAACAGGGCACGACTGTGCAAGTGCGTGAAGGTTGGCCTGTGAGAAGAGCGGGAGAGTTTAAAAAGCGAGCAGATTAACGGAACAGGTGACGGAGTAGTGGAAGACAGAGTAGGAAGGCTTTGGCTTGAGAGTCTTTGGTGAGCAGAGGCTGAGGACGAGCTTGTTCCCAGTGAAGTAAGGCTGGGTAAGCTCCTTTAATTAATCTAATTAGCTTAGGAGTAGGTAATGGAGGCAGCAGTTAGGGCAGTTGAGTGCTCCATTTGCAGTATGTGGGAAGTCAGGGTGAGCACAGCTGTCCCTGATGACTACACCTGCAAAAGGTGCATCCAGCTGCAGCTCCTGACAAACTGTGTTAGGGAACTGGAGCTGGATGAACTTCAGATCATTTGAGAGGCAGAGGCAGAAATAGACAGGAGTTTCAGGGAGATAGTCACCCCTAGGAGTCAGGAGACAGGTAGTTGGGTGACTGTCAGGAGAGGGAAGGGGAATAGACAGAATGAGCAGAGCACCCCTGTGGCCGTTCCCATCAATAATAAATATACTGTTTTGGATACTGTTGGTGGGGACGACCTACCAGGGACAAGTTGCAGTGGTTGCATCTCTGGCACCGAGACTGGACCCTCAGCTCAGAAGGGAAGGAGGGAAAAGAAGAGAGCAGTAGTGATAGGGGATTCGATAGTTAGGGGGACAGATAAGAGGTTCTGTGGGAGAGATCAAGAATCCCGGATGGTCTGTTGCCTCCCTGGTGCCAGGGTCCGCGATATCTTGGATCGAGTTCTCAGTATTCTGAAGATGGAGGGTGAGCAGCCAGATGTCGTGGTCCATGTAGGGACCAATGACGTGGATAGGAAGAAGGAGGAGGTCCTGCAAAGAGAGTTTAGGGAGTTAGGTGCAAAGTTGAAGGACAGGCCCTCCAGGGTTGCAATCTCAGGATTGCTACCAGTGCCCGTGCTAGTGAGGCCAGAAACAGGAAATAATACAGCTAAATACATGGCTAAGGAGATGGTGCAAGAGGGAGGGCTTCATGTTTCTGGACAATTGGGCCTTGTTCCAGGGAAGGTGGGACCTGTTCTGACGGGGCAGGTTTCATCTGTACTGGAGGGGGAATAACATCCTTGCGGGAAGGTTTGCTAGTGCTGCTCCTGGGGGTTTAAACTAGATTTGCAGGGGGAGGGGAACCAGAGTGTCAAAGCAGATAGTAAGGTGGAGGAGGATAAAGGTCATGTGAGAGCTGTAAGTATAGTGCATGCAGTAAAGCCAGATCTAACATATAAAGAGGCTTTGAGGAAAGAGAAGCAGAATAAAGGGGGTAAAGGTAATAAGGTAGATGGGGTAATGTGTGTGTACTTCAATGCAAGAAGCATTAGGAACAAAGGTGATGAACTGAGAGCTTGGGTACATACTTGGAATTATGAGCCAACAAACTGTCTCTGAATGTGAACAAAACAAAAGAGATGGTTGTTGACTTCAGGAGGACACGGAGCAACCACTCCCCGCTGAACATCGACGGCTCCTCAGTAAAGATCGTAAAGAGCACCAGATTTCTTGGTGTTCACCTGACGGAGAATCTCACCTGGTCCCTCAACACCAGCTCCATAGCAAAGAAAGCCCAGCAGCGTCTCTGCTTTCTGTGAAGGCTGAGGAAAGTCCATCTCCCACCCACCCATCCTCATCACATTCTACAGGGGTTGTATTGAGAGCATCCTGAGCAGCTGCATCACTGCCTGGTTCGGAAATTGCACCATCTCAGATCGCAAGACCCTGCAGCGGATAGTGAGGTCAGCTGAGAAGATCATCGGGGTCTCTCATCTCGCCATTACAGACATTTACACTACACGCTGTATCTGCAAAGGAAACAGCATTATGAAGGACCCCACGCACCCCTCATACAATCTCTTCTCCCTCCTGCCGTCTGGGAAAAGGCACCGAAGCATTCCGGCTCTCACAACCAGACTATGTAACAGTTTCTTCCCCCAAGCTATCAGACTCCTCAATACCCAGAGCCTGGACTGACACCTTACTGCCCTATTGTCTTGTTTATTGTAATACCTGCACTGTTTTGTGCACTTTATGCAGTCCCAGGTAGGTCTGTAGTCTAGTGTAGTTTTATTCCGTGTTGTTTTTTACGTAGTTCAGTCTAGTTTTTGTACTGTGTCATGTAACACCATGGTCTTGAAAAAACTTCGTCTCATTCTTACTATGTACTGTACCAGCAGTTATGGTCGAAATGACAATAAAAGTAACTTGACTTGACTTGATGATGTAGTGGCCACTACAGAGACTTGGCTGGCACCAGGGCAGGAATGGATTCTCAATATTCCTGGATTTCAGTGTTTTAAAATGGATAGAGAGGATCAGAAGGGGAGGAGGGGTGGCATTACTGGTCAGGGATACTATTACAGCTACAGAAAGGGTGGGTAATGTAGCAGGATCCTCCTTTGAGTCAGTATGGGTGGAAGTCAGGAACAGGAAGGGAGCAGTTACTCTACTGGGGGTATTCTGTAGGCCCCCTGGTAGCAGCAGATTTTGGAAAGGTGCAAAAATAACAGGGTTGTTATCATGGGTGACTTTAACTTCCCTAATATTGTTTGGCACCTGATTAGTTCCAAGGGTTTAGATGGGGCAGAGTTTGTCAAGTGTGTCCAAGATGGATTCATGTCACAGTATGTTGACAGGCCGACTAGGGGGAATGCCATACTAGATCTAGTATTAGGTAACGAACCGGGTCAGGTCACAGATCTGTCAGTAGGTGAGCATCTGGGGGATAGTGATCACCACTCTCTGGCCTTTAGCATTATCATGGAAAAGGGTAGAATCAGAGAGGACAGGAAAATTTTTAATTGGGGAAGGGCAAATTATGAGGCTATAAGGCTGGAACTTGCGGGTGTGAATTGGGATGATGTTTTTGCAGGGAAATGTACTATGGACATGTGGTTGATGTTTAGGGATCTCTTGCAGGATGTTAGGGATAAATTTGTCCCGGTGAGGAATCAGATGGGTCTATTGAGGAATATAGGGTAGCAAGAAAGGAGCTTAAGAAGGGGCTGAGGAGAGCAAGAAAGGGGCATGAGAAGGCCTTGGCGAGTAGGGTAAAGGAAAACCCCAAAGCATTCTTCAATTATGTGAAGAACAAAAGGATGACAGGAGTGAAGGTAGGACTGATTAGAGATAAAAGTGGGAAGATGTGCCTGGAGGCTGTGGAAGTGAGTGAGGTCCTCAATGAATACTTCTCTTCGGTATTCACCAATGAGAGGGAACTTGATGACGGTGAGGACAATATGAGTGAGGTTGAAGTTCTGGAGCATGTCGATATTAAGGGAGAGGAGGTGTTGGAGTTGTTAAAATACATTACGATGGATAAGTCCCCGGGGCCTGATGGAATATTCCTCAGGCTGCTCCACGAGGCGAGGGAAGAGATTGCTGAGCCTCTGGCTAGGATCTTTATGTCCTCGTTGTCCATGGGAATGGTACTGGAGGATTGGAGGTAGGTGAATGTTGTCCCCTTGTTCAAAAAAGGTAGTAGGGATAGTCCAGGTAATTATAGACCGGTGAGCTTTATGTCTGTGGTGGGAAAGCTGTTGGAAAAGATTCTTAGATATAGGATCTATGGGCATTTAGAGAATCATGGTCTGATCAGGGACAGTCAGCATGGCTTTGTGAAGGGCAGATCATGTCTAAGAAGCCTGATAGAGTTCTTTGAGGCGGTGACCAGGCATATAGATGAGGGTAGTGCAGTGGGATGTGATCTACATGGATTTTAGTAAGGCATTTGACAAGGTTCCATACTGTAGGCTTATTCAGAAAGTCAGAAGGCATGGGATCCAGGGAAGTTTGGCCAGGTGGATTCAGAATTGGCTTGCTTGTAGAAAGCAGAGGGTCGTGGTGGAGGGAGTACATTAGGATTGGAGGGTTGTGACTCGTGGTGTCCCACAAGGATCGGTTCTGGGATCTATACTTTTTGTGATTTTTATTGACGACCTGGATGTGGGGGTAGAAGAGCGGGTTGGCAAGTTTACAGACAACACAAAGGTTGGTGGTGTTGTGGATAGTGTAGAGGATTGTCAAAGATTGCAGAGAAACATTGATAGGATGCAGAAGTGGGCTGAGAAGTGTTAGATGGAGTTCAACCCGGAGAAGTGTGAGGTGGTACACTTTGGAAGGACAAACTCCAAGGCAGAGTATAAAGTAAATGGCAGCACGTACAGCAAGCTGGAGGAACTCAGCAGGTCGGGCAGTGTCCATGGAAATGAGCAGTCAACATTTTGGGCCAAGACCCTTCATCAGGACTGAAGAGGGAGGGGGCAGGGGCCCTATAAAGAAGGTGGGGGAAGGGTGGGAAGGAGAAGGCTGGTAGGTGCCAGGTGAAAATCCAGTAAGAGGAAAGAAACAGGAAAGGTATGACCATATTAATAGGGTTGTATTATAGATTACCCAATAGTCAGCGAGAATTGGAGGAGCAAATCTGCAGAGAGATAACAGACAACTGTAGGAAACAGAAAGTTGTGATTGTAGGGGATTTTAATTTTCCACACATTGATTGGGACTCCCATACTGTTAAAGGTCTAGATGGGTTAGAGCTTGTGAAATGTGTTCAGGAAAGTTTTCTAAATCAATATATAGATGTGCCAACTAGGGAGGATGCAATATTAGATCTCCTATTAGGAAATGAATTAGGGCAGGTGACGGAAGTGTGTTTAGGGGAACACTTTGGTTCCAGTGATCATAACGTCATTAGTTTCAACTTGATCATGGATAAAGATAGATCTGGTCCTCGGGTTGAAGTTCTAAACTGGAAAAAGGCCAAATTTGAAGAAATAACAAAGGATCTAAAAAGCATAGATTGGGACAGGTTGTTCTCTGGCAAGGATGTCGTTGGTAAGTGGGAGGCCTTCAAAGGAGAAATTTTGAGAGTGCAGAGTTTGCATGTTCCTATCAGGGTTAAAGGCAAAATGAATAAGAACAAGGAACCTTGGTTCTCGAGGGATATTGGAACTCTGATAAAGAAGAAGAGAGAGATGTATGACATGTATAGGAAACAGGAAGCAAATAAGGTACTTGAGGAGTATAAAAAGAGTAAGAAAATACTTAAGAAAGAAATCAGGAGGGCTAAAAGAAGACATGAGGTTGCTTTGGCAGTCAGGGTGAAGGATAATCCTAAGAGCTTCTACAAGTATGTTAAGAGCAAAAGGATAGTAAGGGATAAAATTGGTCATCTTGAAGATCAGAGTGGTTGGCTATGTATGGAACCAAAAGAAATGGGAGCGATATTAAATGGGTTCTTTGCATCTGTATTTACTAAGGAAACTGGAATGGAGTCTATGGAAACAAGGCAAACAAGTAGGGAGGTCATGGAATTTATACAGATTAAAGAGGAGGAGCTGCTTGATGTCTTGAGGCAAATCAGAGCAGATAAATCCCCAGGACCTGACAGGGTATTCCCTCGGACCTTGAAGGAGACTAGTGTTGAAATTGTAGGGGCCCTGGCAGAAATATTTAAAATGTCGATATCCACGGGTCAGGTGCCGGAGGATTGGAGGATAGCTCATGTAGTTCTGTTGTTTAAAAAAGGCTCAAAAAGTAAGCTGGGAAATTATAGGCTGGTAAGTTTGACATCAGTAGTAGGTAAACTATTGGAAGGAATACTAAAAGATAGGATCTACAAGTATTTGGATAGACAGGGACTTATTAGAAAAAGTCAGCATGGCTTTGTGCGTGGCAGGTCATGTTTAACCAATCTATTAAGAGTTTTTTAAGGAATTTACCAGGAAAGTGGATGAAGGGAAGGCAGTGGATGTTGTCTACATGGACTTCAGTAAGGCCTTTGACAAGGTCCCGCATGGGAGGTTAGTTAGGAAGATTCAGTGGCTAGGTATACATGGAGAGGTAGTAAATTGGATTTGACATTGGCTCAGTGGAAGAAGCCAGAGAGTGGTAGTGGAGGATTGCTACTCTGAGTGGAGGCCCGTGACTAGTGGTGTGCCACAGGGATCAGTGCTGGGCCCATTGTTATTTGTCATCTATATCAATGATCTGGATGATAATGTGACAAATTAGATCAGCAAATTTGCTGATGATACAAAGATTGGAGGTGTAGTGGACAGTGAGGAAGGTTTTCAAAGTTTGCAGAGGGATTTGGACCAGTTGGAGGAATGGGCTGAAAAATGGCAGATGCAGTTTAATGTGGACAAGTGTGAGGTATTGCACTTCGAAAGGTCAAACCAAGGTAGAACATACAAGGTAAATGGTAGGACACTGAGGAGTGCAGTAGAACAGAGGGATCTGGGTGTACAGACACATAATTCCCTAAAAGTGGCTTCACAAGTAGATGGGTTTGTAAAGAGAGCCTTTGGTACATTGGCCTTTATAAATCAAAGTATTGAGTATAAGAGTTGGAATGTAATGGTGAGGTTGTATAAGACATTGGTGAGACCGAATTTGGAGTATTGTGTGCAGTTTTGGTCACCTAATTACAGGAAGGATATTAATAAGACTGAAAGAGTGCAGAGAAGGTTTACAAAGATGTTGCTGGGACTTAAGAAAATGAGTTACAGAGAAATGTTGAATAGGTTAGGACTTTATTCCATGGAGTGTAGGAAAATGAGGGGTGATTTGATAGAGGTGTATAAAATTATGATGGGTATAGATAGAGTGAATGCAAGCAGGCTTTTTCCACTGAGGCCAGGGGAGAAAAAAACCCAGAGGTCATGGGTTAAGGGTGAAGGGGGAAAAGTTTAAAGGGAACATGGGGGGGCTTCTTCACGCAGCGAGTGGTGGGAGTGTGGAATGAGCTGCCAGATAAAGTGGTGAATGCGGGCTCACTTTTGACATTTAAGAAAAACTTGGACAGGTACATGGATGAGAGGTATATGGAGGAATATGGCCCAGGTGCAGGTCAGTGGGACTAGGCAGAAAAATGGTTCGGCACAGCCAAGAAGGGCCAAAAGGCCTGTTTCTGTGCTGTAATGTTCTATGGTTCTATCAAGGGGAAGCAGGGAGGGGATAGGCAGGAGAGGTGAAGAAGGAATGTAAGGGGAAAACACTATGGGTAGTAGAAGAAGTCAGAATCATGAGAGAGATGATAGGCCGCTGGAGGAGGAGGCAGAGTGAAACTCAGATGGGGGAAGGGAGAGGGAGGGAATTACCAGAAGTTGGAGAATTCAATGTTCATGCCAAGGGGCTGGAGACTACCCAGGTGGTATATGAGGTGTTGGAAATGACAGGATACTTGGTAATGTGGAGGAGCAGAGGGTTCTGGGGGTACATGTCCACCAGTCCCTGAAAGTTGCCTCACAGGTAGATAGGGTAGTTAAGAAAGCGGAGATTTACCAGGATGCTGCCTGGTTTAGAGAGTATGGATTATGATCAGAGATTAAGGGAGCTAAGGCTTTACTCTTTGGAGAGAAGGAGGATGAGAGGAAACATGATAGAGGTGTACAAGATATTAAGAGGAATAGACAGAGTGGACAGCCAGCACCTCTTCCCCAGGGCACCACTGCTCAATACAAGAGGACATGGCTTTAAGGTAAGGGGAGGGAAGTTCAAGGGGGATATTAGAGGAAGGTTTTTCACTCAGAGAGTGGTTGGTGCGTGGAATGTCAGTGGTGAGTCAGTGGTGGAGGCAGATACACTAGTGAAATTTAAGAGACTACCAACAGGTATATGGAGGAATTTAAGGTGGGGTGTTATATGGGAGACAGGACTTAAGGGTCGGTACAACATCGTGGGCCGAAGGGCCTGTACTGTGCTGTACTATTCTATGTTCTACGTTCTAAAAGTACAGTCGACATTTCAGGCTGAGACCCTTTGGCAGGACTGGAGAGAAAAAGCTCAGGGAATGGGGGGGATATGGTCAATGTACAGAGAATGGGGGGGGGGGGATTATGGTCTGTAGAAACATAGAAAACCTACAGTACAATACAGGCCCTTTGGCCCACAAAGCTGTGTCGAGCATGTCCCGACCTTAGAATTACCTAGTCTTTACCCACAACCCTCTATATTTCTAAGCTCCATGTAGCCATCCAGGAGTCTTTTAAAAGACCCCATCGTTTCCGCCTCCACCACCGCCGCCGGCAGCCCATTCCACACACTCACCACTCTCTGTGTAAAAAACTTACCCCTGACATCTCCTCTGTACCTACTTCCAAGCACCTTAAAACTGTACCCTCTTGTGCTAGCCATTTCAGCCCTGAGGAAATGCCTCTGACTCTCCACACGATCAATGCCTCATCATCTTATATACCTCTATCAGGTCACCTCTCATCCTCTGTCGCTCCAAGGAGAAAAGACTGAGTTCACTCAACCTTTTCTCATAAGGCATGCTCCCCAATCCAGGCAACATCCTTGTAAATCTCCTCTGCACCCTTTCTATGGTTTCCACATCCTTCCTGTAGTGAGGCAACCAGAACTGAGCACAGTACTCCAAGTGGGGTCTGACCAGGGTCCTATGTAGCTGCAACATTACCCCTCAGCTCTTAAACTCAATCCCACGATTGATGAAGGCTCATCAATTTCATTGGCTTTGCCTCTAACTTCCACCCAGCCCTCAAATTCACTTGCTCCATCTCGGACACTTCTCTCCCCTTTCTCAATCTCTCGGTCTCCATCTCTGGAGACAGACTGTCCACTGACATCTTCTATAAACCCACCCACTCTCATAACTACCTCGACTATTCCTTTTCCCACCGTGCCACATGCAAAAATGCTATTCCCTATTCCCAGTTCCTCCATTTCCACCGCATCTGCTTCCAGGATGAGGCTTTCTGTTCCAGGACATCTCAAATGTCCTCTTTCTTTAAGAATCGTGGTTTCCCTTCTGCCATCATCAATGATGCCCTCACCCGCATCTCCTCCATTTCCCACACTTCGGCCCTCACCCCAACCTCCCGTCACCACAACAGGGACCGAGTTCCCCTTGTCCTCACCTACCACCCCACCAGCCTCCGGATCCAGCACATTATCCTTCGCAACTTCCGCCACCTTCAACAGGACCCCACCACCAAGCACACCTTTTACTCTCTACCCCTCTCCACTTTCCACAGGGATCATTCTCTCTGTGACTCCCTGGTCCACATGTCCCTCCCCACGGATCTCCCACCTGGCACTTATCCCTGCAAGCGTAAGTGCTACACCTGTTCCTACACCTCCTCTCTTACCACCATTCAGGGCCCCAAACAGTCCTTCCAGGTGAGGCAACACTTCACTTGTGAGTCTGTTGGGGTCATCTATTGCATCTGGTGACTGCTCGTTTCCACGGATGCTGCCCGACCTGCTGAGTTCCTCCAGCGTGTTGTGCGTGTTGCTTTGACCCCAGCATCTGCAGAGTATTTTGTGTTTACTTCTCAGCCCAGTTTTGAATCCTATTGATATCCCGCTGTAACCTCTGACAGCCTTCCACACTATCCACAACACCCCCAACCTTTGTGTCATCGGCAAATTTACTAACCCATCCCTCCACTTCCCCATCCAGGTCATTTATAAAAATCACCAAGAATAAGGGTCCCAGAACAGATCCTTGAGGCACACCACTGATCACCGACCTCCATGCAGAATATGACCCATCTACAACCACTCTTTACCTTCTATGGGCAAACCAGTCCTGGATCCACAAAGCAATGTCCCCTTGGATCCCATGCCTCCTTACTTTCTCAATAAGCCTTGCATGGAGTACCTTATCAAATGCCTTGCTGAAATCCATATACACTACATCTACTGCTCTACCATCATCAATGTATTTAGTCACATCCTCAAAAAATTCAATCAGGCTCATAAGGCATGACCTGCCTTTACAAAGCCATGCTGACTATTCCTAATCATATTTTGCCTCTCCAAATGTTCATAAATCCTTCCTCTCAGGATCTTCTCCATCAACTTACCAACCACCGAAGTAAGACTCACTGGCCTATAATTTCCTGGGCTATCCCTACTTCCTTTTTTGAATAAGAGAACAACATCTGCAACCCTCCAATCCTCTGGAACCTCTCCCGTCCTCATTGATGATACAAAGATCATCGCCAGAGGCTCAGCAATCTCCTTCTTCTCTTCCCACAGTAGCCTGGGGTACATCTCATCCGGTCCCAGTGACTTATCCAACTTGATGCTTTCTAAAAGCTCCAGCACAACTTCTACCTTAATATCTACATGCTCAAGCTTTTCAGTCCATTGCAAGTCATCCCTACAATCACCAAGATCCTTTTCCATAGTGAATAATGAAGCAAAGTATTCATTAAGTACCTCTGCTATCTCCTCCAGTTCCATGCACGCTTTTCCACTGTCACACTTGATAGGTCCTATACTCTCACGTCTTTTCCTCTTGCTCTTCACATACTCGTAGAATACCTTGGGGTTTTCCTTAATCTTGCCCGCCAAGGCCTTCTCATGGCCCTTTCTGGCTCTCCGAATTTCATTCTTAAAGCTCCTTCCTGCTAGCCTTATAACCTAGATTCCTATCATTACCTAGTTTTTTGAACCTTTCGTAAGCTGTTCTTTTCTTTTTGACTAGATTTACAACAGCCTTTGTACACCATGGTTCCTGTACCCTACCATCCTTTCCATGTCTCATTGGAACGTACCTACTCAGAACCCCACGTAAATATCCCCTGAACATTTGCCACATTTCTACCGTACATTTCCCCGAGAACATCTGTTCCCAAATTATGCTTCCAAGTTCCTGCCTGATAGCTTCATATTTCCCCTTACTCCAATTAAACATTTCCCTAACTTGTCTGTTCTTATCTCTCTCCAATGCTATGGTAAAGGAGATAGAATTGTGATCACTATCTCCAAAATGCTCTCCCACTGAGAGACCTGACACCTGACCAGGTTCATTTCCCAATACCAGATCAAGTATCGCCTCTCCTCTTGTAGGCTGTATATTGTGTCAAGAAACCTTCCTGAACACACCTAATAAACTCCACCCCATCTAAACCCCTCACTCTAGGGAGATGCCAATCAATATTTCATTGGCACACCACAACAACCCTGTGTGCAGGGAATGGAGGGGTTATGGTCTGTGTACAGGGAATGGGGGATATGGTCTGTGTACAGTGAATGGGGGATATGGTCTGTGTACAGGGAATGGGGGAATATGGTCTGTGTACAGTGAATGGGGATATGGTCTGTGTACAGGGAATGGGAGGATATGGTCTGCGTACAGTGAATGGGGGATATGGTCCGTGTACAGGGAATGGGGGAATATGGTCCGTGTACAGGGAATGGGGGGATATGGTCTGTGTACAGTGAATGGGGGGATATGGTCTGTGTACAGGGAATGGGGGGATATGGTCTGTGTACAGTGAATGGGGGATATGGTCCGTGTACAGTGAATGGGGGGATATGGTCTGTGTACAGGGAATGGGGGAATATGGTCTGTGTACAGTGAATGGGGGGGAATTATGGTCTGTGTACAGGGAATGGGGGGATATGGTCACTGTACAGGGAATGGGTGGGGGTGGGCTATGGACTATGTACAGGGAAAGAGTGGATATGGTCCATCTGCAGGCGGAAGTGCTGAGCTGAACTTTAAGCCCTGTTCTTGTGACACATACCGACAAAAACACACTCACACTCATACACTTTGGCAGTCAGAAAGACACACTCAGACATCCAGACTCGCACAATAAGACACACACACACACACACACGCAGACACTCACACACACACACACAGAAACACATGCACACACAGATACACACATTCATACAGATGCACATGCACACGTACACACATTACACATTCACAGACCCTCACTCACAGATACACACACATTCACATGACTCACCCACACACACACACATGCACATTGACACGACATGGGCATGTGCACACAGAGATACACACACACACACATTCATGTGCATGCACACACATAGACAGACTGACACAGACACAGACACACACACTCACTCATACACAGGGCACACACATTGATAAATACTCACACATAGACACACAGCCCCAACTCACAAGTCACACACACAGAGGGAACTACACATGGACACATGCACACACACGATCCACACACAAACTCACACAACACACAAGGACACCCATACATACTGACACACTCACACTTGTGCACACAGACACACACAGAGAAACACAGACTCACACACAAAGACACATAGCTCACAGATCACACACACACAAGTACACAGACAGACACACAGAAACACATACAGTCAGACACACAAACACACAGACACATACATGACACAGACTCACACAAACATACACGCATATACACAAACACATAGGCACAAAGTCTCATATGACACACACTCACAAACACATATTCTCACACAGACACACTCACATGGATTCACACACAAACACATATGCACAGAGACACATTTACACACACACACACACAGACACACACTCACATGCACACAGACTCACAGAAAGACACACACTGTACACACACAAACACACAGAGTCACACGCACTGATACACACTCACACATGGGGTCACACAGACCCCACCCCGCACACACACTTGCACACACTTGCTGAGACATGGACACACACGAATGTGCACACAGACACAAACTCTTACAAGAGAAACACACACACATCACACACACGGACAGACACACATAAAACACACATTCACACATGACACAGATGCACACTCTCAGAACAGATACAGAGGCACATAATCGCACTCACACTCACACTGAGACACACGCCACCACAGAGACTCACTCACACACACGTGCACACAGACACACACTTACAAACTACACACACAGACACACCAATACACACACACACACACGCACGCACGCACGCACGCACGCACGCACGCACGCACGCACACACGCACGCACACACACACACACACACACACACACACACACACACACACACACACACTGATACACAGATACAGACGCACACACCAGCACACACACACTGGCACACACACGGATACACATAGGCACACATATAGACACTCACTCACTCAGCAGATACACACACACACGCACACACTGACACAGACACAATGCCAGGGTAGGGTGCCGAGTTTGTTATCAGGATTGGTGATCCTACAGTGGGTAGGTAGATACAGTTAAATGTGGGAACAGTTCAGCTTGTAATTGTTCTGTTCTACAAATTCACAGCAATGCTAGACAGATGAATATTTAACAAACTGTTAGAGCTGTGACAAGAGCTTTGTGCAGCTGAGCCGCAGCGCAGAGGAGGAAATCTGATACCAGACTCGTTTGATGTCAAACTCCTTTTAATTCTTTATTAAATCTGTCAGCTCATTTCTGCGTTAAGCTGCTGAATGCCTCACGCCGACATTCAGCCAACAGCGGTGTGGGTGGTGGGGGTGGGGGGGGGGGGTTGCATCAGTGGGAGCTGCTGTAGGTGGAGAGTCACAGCCTCTCCCTTCACGGACAGAAGTACCCAGCCGCGTGGCCAGAGGGGCAAATCTCAACTGGCCTGCCCCCGCGTTCTTACGGAGCACCTGAGCACTTGGCTTCCATTTTAACTTCAGCTATTGAGTCATATAGCACAGAAAGAGGCCCTTCAGCCCAACTCATCTGTGCTGACAGCGGCGCTCATCTAGGCCAGTTCCACCTGCCTGCGTTTGGCCCATCTCCTTCTAACCCTTTCCAGATTGCAGGCTGCTTAATGTCATTTCCAGAACATCAGTGTAAAGAGAATGAAATAATTGATACTCTGGATCTGCTGCAGCACAAAAAACACAAGATAAAGACAATCAGATTCCCCCTTCAGCCTCCTTCCCTCCTCAATCAGATCCCCACTCAGCCTCAGTCCCTCCTCAATCAGATCTCCCCCTCAGCCTCCTTCCCTCCTCAACCAGATCCCCACTCAGCCTCCTTCCCTCCTCAACCAGATCCCCCTTCAGCCTCCGTCCCTCCTCAATCAGATCCCCCCTCAGCCTCCTTCCCTCCTGAATCAGATCCCCCTTCAGCCTCCGTCCCTCCTCAATCAGAACCCCCTTAGCCTCCGTTCCTCCTCAATCAGATTCCCCCTCAGCCTCCGTCCCTCCTCAATCAGATCTACCCCTCAGCCTCCATCCCTCCTCAATCAGATCTCCCCTCAGCTTCCATCCCTCCTTAATCCGATCTACCCCTCAGCCTCCGTCCCTCCTCAATCAAGTCTACCCGTCAGCATCCATCCCTCCTCAGCCTCCGTCTGTCCAGAGAAAGCAAGATTAAAGACTAGCTTTAGCTGTCACACGTACAGGGCCTATACAAAGTATTCACCCACCACCCCCAGAAGTTTTCTTGTTTTACAACATCGAATTACAGTGAATTTAATTTGGCTTTTTTGACATCAATCAAAAAGATTCTTTTGTGGAAAAGTGAAAACTGATTCCTTCAAATTGGTCTAAATTTATGACAATTATTAAACACAAAATAATTGATTGCATAATTACTGACCTCCTTCAAGTCAGTATTCAGTAGATGCACTTTTGGCAACAATTGAGTCTGTGTGGACAGGCCTCTATCAGCTTTGCACATCTGGACACTGCAATTTTCCCCCATTTTTCTTCATAAAACTGCTCTAGCTCTGTCAGATTGCATGGGGATTGTGAATGAACAGCCGTTTTCAAGTCCGGCTACAAGTTCTCAAATTTATTGAAGACTGAACTCTGGCTTGGCCACTCCAGGACATTAACTTTGTTGTTTTTAAGCCTTTCCTGTGTAGCTTTGGCTTTATGCCATGGGGTCATTGTTTTGCTGGAAAACAAATCTTCTCCCAAGTCACAGTTCTCTTTCAGACTCTATCAGGTTTTCCTCCAGGATTTCCCTATATTTTGCTGCATTCATTTTACCCTCTACCTTCACAAGCCCTCCAGGGCCTGCCGCAGTGAAGCATCCCCACAGCACGATGCAGCCAGCACCATGCTTCACGGTCGGGATGCTGTGTTTTTGATGATGTGTGGTGTTTGGCTTAGGCCAAACTTAGTGTTTAGTCTGATGGCCAAAAAGCTGAATTTTGGTTACATCAGACCAGGGAACCTTCTTTCAGCTGACTTCAGAGTCTCCCACTTGCCTTCCGGGAAACTCTCGCCGAGATTTCATGTGAGTTTTTTCAACAGTGGCTTTCTCTTTGCCACTCTCCCATAAAGCTGCGACTGGTGAAGTTCCCGGGTAACAGTTGTTGTACGCACAGTCTCTCCCATCTCAGCCACTGAAGCTTGAAACTCCTCCAGAGTTGTCACAGGTCTCTTGGTGGCCTCCCTCACTAGTCCCCTTGCACGGTCACTCAGTATTTGAGGACAACCTGCTCTAGGCAGATTTACAGCTGTGCCACATTATTTCCATTTCTTGATGATTGACTTAACTGTACTCTAAGGGATATTCAGTAACTTGGAAATTTTCAGAATGAGTATCAGGTTTATTATCACTGACATGTGGCATGAAATTTGTTAACTTAGTAGCAGTAGTTCAATGCAATACATAACAGAAGAAAATAATAATATATAAGTAAATCTTAATCAGTATACTTTATATAGTATATGTATATTGAATAGATTAAAAATTGTGCAAAAACCACAAAAAACACAATTAAAAAAATTGAGGTAGTGTTCATGGTTCAATGTCCATTCAGGAATCAGATGGCAGAGGGGAAGAAGCTGTTCCTGAATCATTGAGTGTGTGTCTTCAGGCTTCTGTACCTCCTACCTGATGGTAACAGTGAGGAAAGGGCATGCCCTGGGTGCTGGAAGTCCTTAATAATGGACGCTGCCTTTCTGAGACACAGATCCTTGAAGATGTCCTGGGTACTTTGTAGGCTAGTACCCAAGATGGAGCTGACTGAATTTACAATCTTTTGCAGCTTCTTTCGGTCCTGTGCAGTAGCCCCTCCATACCAGACAGTGATGCAGCCTGTCAGAATGCTCTCCACGGTACAACTATAGAAGTTTTTGAATGTATTTGTTGACATGCCAAATCTCTTCAAA
Source organism: Hemitrygon akajei (assembly GCF_048418815.1). Taxonomy (NCBI): domain Eukaryota; kingdom Metazoa; phylum Chordata; class Chondrichthyes; order Myliobatiformes; family Dasyatidae; genus Hemitrygon; species Hemitrygon akajei. The sequence goes on along the minus strand of NC_133138.1, from coordinate 2,236,155 downwards.
CTCCTAATAAAGTATAGCTTCTGTCTTGTCTTCTTTATAACTACATCAGTATGTAGGGACCAGGTTAGATCCTCAGAGATCTTGACACCAGGAACTAAAAACTGCTCCCTCTCTACACTTCTGATCCCTCCAGGAGGATTGGTATGTGCTCCTTCATCTTTGTAGTTGTGTTCTCCCTTTCAAAGCTGGCCTAGAAGATGTTGAGTTCATCTGGTGGTGAAGCATCTCTGCCATTTATGCCATTTATGGCTAACACAAGAGGGCACTGTTTTAAGGTGCTTGGAAGTAGGTACAGAGGAGATGTCCGGGGTAAGTTTTTTTTACGCAGAGAGTGGTGAGTGCATGGAATGGGCTGCTGGCAATGGTGGTGGCGGCAGATACGATATGGTAGTTTAAGAGACTCCTGGATAGGTACATGGAGCTTGCATTAGGGTTAAGGTAGAGGGCTATGGGTAACCCTCGGTAATTTCTAAAGTAAGTACATGTTTGGTGCAGCAATGTGGGCCGAAGGGCCTGTATTGAGCTGTGGGGTTTCTACGTTTCTATGTCTTACCCTTCCTGAGGTCCACAATCACTCTCTCGTCTTACTGATGTTGAGTGCCAGGATGTTGCTGCGGCACCATTCCACCAGTTGGCATATCTCACCCCTGTATGCCCTCTCGTCACCATCTGAGATTCTACCAACAATGGTTGTATCATCAGCAAATTTATAGATGGTATTTGAGCTATGCCTAGCCACACAGTCATGTGTGTATAGAGAGTAGAGCAGAGGGCTAAGCACACACCCTTGAGGTGTGCCAGTGTTGATCATCAGCAAGGAGGATATGGTATCACCAATCCACATAGATTGTGGTCTTCCGGTTAGGAAGTTGAGGATCCAATTGCAGAGGGTGGTATAGAGGCCCAGCTTCTGCAACTTCTCAATCAGGATTGTGGGAATGATGGTATTAAATGCTGAGCTGTGGTTGATGAACTGCATCCTGTCGCAGGTGTTTGTGTTGTCCAGGTGATCTAAAGGAGATCCGAAACTGACTTTGTAAAAGCAAATATCAACGATAACCCACTACCATCGGACCCATCAATTATAGGAAAGATATCAACAAGATAGAGAGAGTACAGAGAAGATTTGCTAGAATGTTACCTGGGTTTCAGCACCTAAGTTACAGGGAAAGGTTGAACAAGTTAGGTCTTTATTCTTTGGAGCGTAGAAGGTTGAGGGGGGACTTGATAGAGGTATTTAAAATTATGAGGGGGATAGATAGAGTTGACGTGGATAGGCTTTTTCCATTGAGAGTAGGGGAGATTCAAACAAGAGGACATGAGTTGAGAGTTTGGGGGCAAAAGTTTAAGGGTAACATGAGGGGGAATTTCTTTACTCAGAGAGTGGTAGCTGTGTGGAATGAGCTTCCAGCAGAAATGGTAGAGGCAGGTTCGATATTGTCATTTAAAGTAAAATTGGATAGGTATATGGACAGGAAAGGAATGGAGGGTTATGGGCTGAGTGTGGGCCAGTGGGACTAGGTGAGAGTAAGCATTCAGCATGGACTAGAAGGGCCGAGATAGCCTGTTTCCGTGCTGTAATTGTTATATGGTTATATAAAGCCGTGTGGAGAGCCATTGAGATTACGTCTGCTGTTGACCTATTGTGGCGATAGGCAAATTGCAATGGGTGCAGGTCCTTGCTGAGGCAGGAGTTCAGTCTAGTCATGACCAAACTCTCAAAGCATTTCATCACTGTTGATGTGAGTGCTACCGGGTGATAGTCATTAAGGCAGCTCATGTTTTTCTTCTTAGGCACTGGTATAATTGTTGCCTTATTGAAGCAAGTGGGAACTTCTGCCCGTAGCAGTGAGAAGTTGAAATTGTCCTCGAATACCCCCGCTGATTGGTTGGCAGAGGTTTTCCGAGCCTTACCAGATACTGCATCGGGATCTTCCGCCTTGCGAGAGTTCACTCTCTTTAAAGACAGTCTAACATTGGTCTCTGAGACAGAGATCACAGGTTCATCAGGTGCAGCAGGGATCTTCACAGCTGTAGTTGTATTCTCCCTTTCAAAGTGGGCATAGAAGATGTTGAGTTCAGCTGGTAGTGAATCATCACGGCCATTCATGCTGTTGGGTTTCGCTTTGTAGGAAGTACTGTCTTGCAAACCCTACCAGAATTGTCATGCATCTGATGTCGCCTTCAACCTCGTTTGAAATTGAATCCATCTCCTGATGTGCTTTTCAATAACCTTTTTGTGGAGTTGCTTGGAGTGTTCTTTTATCTTCATGGTGTAGTTTTTGCCAAGATATGGACTCACCAGTTGGACCTTCCAGATCCAGGTGTATTTTACTAAAATCAATTGAAACTCCTTGACTGCACACGGTGATCTCCATTTAACTGATTATGTGACTTCTAAAACCAATTGGCTGCATCAATGAGATTTGGTGTGTCATATTAAAGGGGTGAATACTTAAACAATCAGTTATTTTGTGTTTCATAGTTGTAATTAATTTAGATCACTCTGTAGAGATCTATTTTCACTTTGACATGAAAGAATCTTTTTCTGTTGATCAGTGTCAAAAAAAAGCCAGATTAAATCCACTGTGATCAATCTTGTAAAACGATGAAACATAAACACTTCCAGCGGGGGGGTGGGGGGGGGGATGAATACTTTTTCTAGGCCCTGTGCATCAGGCAGTTTGGTGCCTTGAGCGGCAGCCAGTCAGCACTTGTGATTGATTGACAAGAACAAATTAAAGTAAGGCTGAGGGCTGAGGTAGCAAAGCAGCCATTGAGCTAATGGCCATCGTTGGAGCGGAGCCATTGAGCTAATGGCCATCGTTGGAGCGGAGCCATTGAGCTAATGGCCATCGTTGGAGCGGAGTTAGTGAGCTAATGGCCATCGTTGGAGCGGAGCCATTGAGCTAATGGCCATCGTTGGAGCGGAGTTAGAGAGCTAATGGCCATCGTTGGAGCGGAGCCATTGAGCTAATGGCCATCGTTGGAGCGGAGTTAGTGAGCTAATGGCCATCGTTGGAGCGGAGCCATTGAGCTAATGGCCATCGTTGGAGCGGAGTTAGTGAGCTAATGGCCATCGTTGGAGCGGAGCCATTGAGCTAATGGCCATCGTTGGAGCGGAGTTAGAGAGCTAATGGCCGTTGTTGGAGCGGAGTTAGAGAGCTAATGGCCATCGTTGGAGCGGAGTTAGAGAGCTAATGGCCGTTGTTGGAGCGGAGCCATTGAGCTAATGGCCATCGTTGGAGCGGAGTTAGAGAGCTAATGGCCATCGTTGGAGCGGAGCCATTGAGCTAATGGCCATCGTTGGAGCGGAGTTAGAGAGCTAATGGCCATCGTTGGAGCGGAGCCATTGAGCTAATGGCCATCGTTGGAGCGGAGTTAGAGAGCTAATGGCCATCGTTGGAGCGGAGTTAGTGAGCTAATGGCCATCGTTGGAGCGGAGCCATTGAGCTAATGGCCATCGTTGGAGCGGAGCCATTGAGCTAATGGCCATCGTTGGAGCGGAGCCATTGAGCTAATGGCCATCGTTGGAGCGGAGCCATTGAGCTAATGGCCATCGTTGGAGCGGAGTTAGAGAGCTAATGGCCGTTGTTGGAGCGGAGCCATTGAGCTAATGGCCATCGTTGGAGCGGAGTTAGAGAGCTAATGGCCGTTGTTGGAGCGGAGCCATTGAGCTAATGGCCATCGTTGGAGCGGAGTTAGAGAGCTAATGGCCATCGTTGGAGCGGAGCCATTGAGCTAATGGCCATCGTTGGAGCGGAGTTAGAGAGCTAATGGCCATCGTTGGAGCGGAGTTAGTGAGCTAATGGCCATCGTTGGAGCGGAGCCATTGAGCTAATGGCCATCGTTGGAGCGGAGTTAGAGAGCTAATGGCCATCGTTGGAGCGGAGTTAGAGAGGAGATAGTGAGGCTTTAGCTTTTTGATGCTTCAGCAAGGAGAGGCTTGAGTGAGAGAAGGCTTTAAAGTTGTAGATTGAGTTTGGTTTCCTCCCCCATAGTTTTGTTTCTTGATAATTGCTCAGTTAGAACAGTAGAGATGCCAGGCAGGATGATGGAATATTACTCTTATGGAATGTGGGAATGCAGGGAGAGCTCCAGTTCCCCTGATGATTACAACTGTGAGAAGTGCATCCAGCTGCAGCTTCTAACAAGCCACATTGGATGAATGGAAATGGATGAACTCTGGATTGTTTGGGATCCTGAGTCATAGAAACATAGAAGTATAGAAACAGGAATTTCAGACCATGTAGTTCATGCTGAAACCATTTAAACTGCTTACTCCCATCGGCATGCTCTGGGACCACAGTCCTCCATTTCCCTCCCATCCGTGAACCTAACTAAACTTCTCTTGAATGCTGAAATTGAGCTCAGATGCACCACTTGTGCTGGCAGCCCATTAGATGCTCCCACAACCCTCTGAGTGAAGAGGTTTTCCCTCATGTTCCTCTTAAACTTTTCAGCTTTCACCCTTAACCCATGACCTCTGCTTGTAGTCCCACACAACCTCAGTGGAAAAAGCCTGCTTGCATTTACCCTATCTATACCCCCCATGGTTGGCAGCTCACCTAGGAGAAGGAAAACTCTGATCTCAAACCTCAAATGCCTTGTGGCTATACTCATTCATGGGGAAGGCTACGTTAGTAAACCCTAAGGGAAAAACCTAGAGGTGAGGTCCCTAAGGCAGTCCTACATTGAGTTCAATGCTGACTGGCAACTCCCGCGACGCTGCTGGTACCAAATTGTATTGGTCTCTGCCGTTCCTTTGGGTTCATCTGATGCGTGGAGATGGGGAGCTTGCTCTCCATATTGTACTACTCAGGCTTGTGCGTCATGTAGACAGCTAGGATACAACATCCATAGTTGAATACGACCGACAGAGACCCTCACCCCTCATAATTTTGTAAACCTCCATCAAATCTCCTCTCAATCTTCTACATTCTAAGGAATACAGTCCTAACCTATTCAATCTTTCCTTATAACTCAGGTCCTACAAACCCGGAAACATCCTTTTAAATTTTCTCTGTACTCTTTCAACCTTATTTACATCTTTATGTAGGTATGTGACCAACACTACACACAATACTCCAGATTAGACCTCACTATTAGGTCTTATACAATTTCAACTCCATCTCCTGCACTCCACACATTGATTTACGAAGGCCAAAGTGCCAAAAGTTTCCTTTATGTCCCTATCAATGTCTGATGCCACTTTCATTGAATTATGGACCTGTATTCCCAGATCCCTTTGTCCTACCACACTCCTCAGTGCCCGACCATTCACTGTGGAAGAACTACCCCGGCTGGTCCTACCGAAGTGCAACACCTCACACTTGTCTGCATTAAATTTTATCTGCCATTTTCATCCCTGTTTTCCAGCTGATGCAGATCCCTCTGCAAGCTATGATAGCCTTTCTTGCTGTCACTATTGCCCCAATTTGGTGCCATCCACAAATTTGCTGATCCAGTTAACCATATTATCATTCAGATTGTTGATATAGATGGCAGACAACAAGGAACCGATGCCTGCAGCGCTCCACCAGTCACAGGCCTCCAGTCAGACAGGCAACCATCTACTATCACCTTCTGTCTTCTCCCACAAAGCGAATGTCTAATCCAATTTATTAACTCATCTGAATGCCGAGTGCATGAAACTGCTTGACCGAGCTCCATGTGGAACCTTGTCAAATGCATTGCTAAAGACCATGTAGGCAACATTCACTGCCTTGCCTTCATTAACTTTCCAGTAACTTCCTCGAAATACTGTATAAGATTAGTTAGACATGACCTACCATGCATGAAGCCATGCTGACTATCCTTAATCAGTTTATGTCTATCCTTATAGATCCAGTCCCTCAGAATACCTTCCAATAACTTTCCCACTACTGATGTCAGACTCACCGGCCTATAATTTCCTGAATTATATTTAGAACATTTTTTAAACGACAGAACAACATTGGCTATCCTCCAATCCTTTGGTACCACTCTTGTCGCTATGGATGACTTAAATATCTCTGCTAGGGCCCTGGCAATTTCTGTACTTGCCTAATACAGGGTGCAAGGGAACACCTTGTCAGGCTGTGGAGATTTATCCACCCCCATTTGCCTCAGGATAGCAAACATCCCCTCCTCTGTAATCTGAACAGGGTCCATGAAGTTGATGCTGCTTTGTCTCACTTCTATAGACTGTTTGTCCACCTTCTGAGTAAATACTGGTACAAAAATTTAATCAAGATCTCCCCCATCTTTTTTGGCTCCACACATGGATTAGCATTCTGATCTTCCAGAACCTACTACTCTACCATTCTGATCTACACTCTCTTTCACCTTGTCTGCTAGGGCAACTTCATGCTTTCTATTTGCCCTCCTGATTTCTTCCTAAAGTATTCTCTTGCATTTCTTATACTCCATAAGCACCCCCTTTGTTCCCACCTGCCTTTTCCTGCTGTACATCTTTTTTTTTCTTAACCCGGGCCTCAATATCTCCTGAAAACCAAGGATCCCTACACCTGTTATCTTTACTTTTTGTTTAGACAAGTTTTGTACTTTCAAAATTTCACTTTTGAAGACCTCCCACTTACCAAGTACAGCATTGCCAGAAAACCGCCAGTCCCAATCCAAACTTTCCAGATCATTTCTGATACTGTCAAAATTAGCCTTTCTCCAATTTAGAATGTCAACTCGTATGCCAGCCCTATCTTTCTGCATATTTACCTTGAAACTAATGACATTGTAATCACTGGATACAAAGTGTTCCCCTACACAAACTTCTGTCACCTGCTCTATCTCATTCCCTAATAGCTGATCAGGTATCACACACTGATTAAAGAAACTTTCCTAAACATATTGGACAAACTCTTCTCCCTCCTGCCATCTGGGAAAAGATACTGGAGCATTCGGGCTCTCACGACCAGACTATGTAACAGTTTCTTCCCCCAAGCCATCAGACTCCTCAATACCCAGAGCCTGGACTGACACCAACTTACTGACCTCTAGAGTGCCTATTGTCCTATTTATTATTTATTGTAATGCCTGTACTGTTTTGTGCACTTTATGCAGTCCTGGGTAGGTCTGTAGTCTAGTGTAGATTTTTTCTGTGTTATTTTTACATAGTTCAGTGTAGTTTCTGTACTGTTTCATGTAGCACCATGGTCCTGAAAAACGTTGTCTCGTTTTTACTGTGTACTGTACAAGAAGTTATGGTCGAAATGACAATGAAAAGTGACTTGACTTGAAACTCTTTCCCATCTAGTCCTTTTACAGTCTGGGATTCCCAGTCAATATGTGGAAAGTTAAAATCGTCAACTATAACAACCTTATCTTTCTTGCAACAGTCTGCAATCTTTCTGAAAATTTGTTCCTCTAAATCCCTCAGACTGTTGGGTGATCTGTAATACAGCCCCATTAACACAGTCATACCTTTCTTATTTCTCAGTTCCATCCATGATGCCTCACTAGATGAATTCTCCGGTCTGTCCTGACGGAACACTGCTGTGACATTTTCCTTGACTAGTAATGCCATCCCTCTTCCTTAAATCCCTCCCGCTCTGCTGCATCTAAAACAATGGAACCCGGAATACTGAGCTGCCAGTCTTGTCCCTCCTGCAACGGACTCACTGCAATATCATAATTCCAGGTGTTGATCCATTCCCTGAACTCATCTGCCTTTCCTACGATGGTACGACACGGCTCAGGACTCGGGTCGCACCATGCTCAACCTTTCAATTCCTGACTCTGACTGAGGTCTTAATAACATCTGTCTCCACTATCTGTTCTGGCACTCTGGTTCCCATCCCTCTGTAACTCTTGTTTAATCCCCACCGTGCAGCACATGCAAACCTTCTCACAAGGACATTAGTCCCCCTCTGGTTCAGGTGCAAACTGCCTCTTCTGTACAGGTCCCACCTTCTCTGGAAGAGAGCCCAATGATGCAAAAATCTTATGGCCTCCCTCCTACACCAACTTCTTAGCCATGTATTAAACTGTTTAATCTTCCCATTTCTGGCCTCACTAGCACTTAGCATGGGTAACAATCCTGAGATTGCAATCCTGCTGTTCCTGCCCTTTAATTTAGCACCTAATTCCCTGAACTCACTTTTCAGAATCTTGTCACTCTTACCCGTCATTGGTACCTACATGGACCGTGACCTCTGGTTGTTCACCCTCCCACTTAAGAATGCTGAGGACTCAATTCAAGATGTCTGGCACCTGGGAGGCAAAATAATATCTGGGAATCTCATTCTTGTGCACAGAACCTCCTGTCCATTCCTCTAACTAACAAATGCCCTATCACCACAGTTCGTCCCTTCTCCCCACTTCCCTTCTGAGTCACAGAGGCAGACTCAGTGCCAGAGACTCGACCACTGTGACTTTCTGCTGGGTCATCCCTCCAACAGTATCCAAAGTGGTATACCTGTTGTTGAGGGGGGTGGCCACGGGGTACTCTGCACTAGCTGCTTTCCCCCTTCTCCTTCCTGACCATCACCCAGTTTCCTGTGTCCTGCCCCTTGGGTGTAACTACCTCTCCATGTTTTCTATCTATTAAGAGTAAACAAGAAGTGCATAGCAGTATAGGCAGATAAGAATAAAAGAGGCGCTTATGGAGTATAAGAAATGTGAGTGAACAGATTAAGAAAGAAATCAGGAGGGCTGAAAGAGGGCATGAGGTTGCCCTAGCTGACGAGCTGAAGGAGAGTGCTAAAGGATTCTACAGATAGGTTAGCAGCAAAAGGATTGCACGGGACAAAATTGGTCCTCTGGAAGATCAGAATGGTAACCCATGTGTGGAGCCAGGTGAAATGGGGGAGATGTTAAATATATCTTTGCATCTGTCTTTACTCAGGAGACAGACCCAGACAGAGGCAAAGTGGCATCAACCTCATGGACCCTGGACAGATTACAGAGGAGGAGGAGTTTGCTCCCTTGGGGCAAATCAGGGTGGATAAATCCCCAGGGCCTGACAAGGTGTTCTCTCAGACCTGCAGAAGGCAAGTTTAGAAGTTGCCAAGGCCTTGTCATCCTTTGTGACAGGTGAGGTACCAGAGGATTGGAGGATAGCCAATATTGCTCCGCTGTTCAAGAAAGCCTCTAAAAATAAACCAGGAAGTTATAGGCCAGTGAGCCTGACAGCAGTAGTGGGAAAGTTATTGGAAGGTATTCTGAGGGATCGGATACAAGAGTATTTCGTAGACAGGGACTGATAAACGATAGTCAACATGGCTTTGTGTGTGGTAGGTCATGACTAACCAATCTTTTAGAGTTTTTTGAGGAAGTAGAGTTTTTTGAAGTAGGTACAGAGGAGATGTCAGGGGTAAGTTTTTTACACAGAGAGTGGTGAGTGTGTGGAATGGGCTGCCGGCGACGGTTGTGGAGGCGGATACGATAGGGTCTTTTAGGTACATGGAGCTTAGAAGAATAGAGGGCTATGAGTAACCCTAGGTAATTTCTAAAGTAAGGACATGTTCAGCACAACATTGTGAGCTGAAGGGCCTGTATTGTGCTGTAGGTTTTCAATGTTTCTATGTTTCTAAGTTGCGAGGAAAGATGATGAAGACAAGGCAGTGGATGTTGTATACATGGACCTTAGCAAGGCATTGGACAAGGTCCCGCATGGTAAGTTGATCAAGAGCATTCAGTTGCTCAGCATTCAAGATGAGATAGTAAATTGGATTTGACATTGGCTTTGTGGGAGAAGTGAGAGCATGGTCATAGAGAGTGCCTCTCTGGCTGGGGGCCTGTGTCTTGTGGAGTCTCCCAGGGTTTGGTGCTGGGTCCTTTTCTGTTTGTCATCTTTATTAATGATCTGGATGATAATATGGTTAAGTGGATCAGAAAATTTGAGGAAGACACCAAGATTGGGGGGGACTAATGAACAGCAAGGAAGACTAACATGGCTTGCAGTGGGATTTGGACCAAGTGGAAAAATGGTAGAGCAAAGGGATCTGGGAATACAGATCCATAATTCATTGAAAATGGCATCACAGGTAGGTACGGTTGTAAAGGAAGCTTGTGGCACATTGCCTTCATAAATCTGTATTGAGTCCAGGTTACGTTGAAGTTGTCAGGGGTAAGTTTTTACGCAGAGAGTGGTGAGTGTGTGGAATGGGCTGCCGGTGACAGTGGTGGAAGCGGATACAATAGGGTCTTTTAAGAGACTCCTGAATAGGTACATGGAGCTTAGAAAAATAGAGGGCTTTGGGTAACCCTAGGTAATTTCTAAAGTAAGGACATGTTCAGCACAACATTGTGAACTGAAGGGCCTGTATTGTGCTGTAGGTTTTCTATTTATTCTTTTTTTTCTCATGAGGTGGCAGCAGCGGCCTTTCAGACCTGGTGTTACTTGACTATATTTCTATGTTTCTATAAGACATTGGTGAAGCCTAGTTTGGAGTACTGTGTGAGTTTTGGTCAACTACCTGCAAGAAAGATGTAAACAAGATTGAAAGAGTACAGAGAAAATTTTGAAAGATGTTGGTGGGTTTGTAGGACCTGAGTTATAAGGAAAGATTGAATAGGTTAGGACTCTGGAACATAGCAAATTGAGAGGAGATTTGATCCAGGTATACAAATTATGAGGAGTATAGATAAAATAAATGCAAGCAAGCTTTTTGCACTGAGGTTGCATGCAAGCTCGACTTCAACATTCAAGGGAAGTTTGGATAGGTATGTGGATGGTAGGGAATGTAGGGCTATGGTCCCGGTGCAGGCCGAAGGTCCTGTTTCTGTGCTGTACTTTCCATGACTATAACCTCGAGGCTCCACTACTTAATCATTTCCTGTCAGAGTCACTTTATGTACACATTCCTGTGCCTAGAGTCACTTTAAGGATATACAAACATGTAAGCAATCTTATATGTTTATATTTATAGTGTATTTTTTATTATTGTGTTCTTATCGTATTGTATGTTTTGCTTTGCTGTATTTGCTCTGGAGTAACAATTATTTTGTTCTTACACTTGTGAGGAAATGTCATTAAACAATTTTGAATTTTGAATCTTGAAACATAGAGTGAAAGTGTCATTTGTGTTTGTTGTAATGTGAGTATTATTAAAAGTAAGTTAATACTAATCGGGGAGCTGTTGGTAGCAAGAGGCGGGATCTGGGGTTGGCGGGGTCTTTACTTCCGCTCTTTTTACTCCCAGTATGCATTGTATATAGTTCCTCCACCCATGCCGCACGGGGTACCTGGAAGCCTCTGTATTGTAAATATCATTTGCCGTCCCAGATAAAGATGCTCTTTTGGCCATCAAGTTGTCGAGTGGTCTTTTTGTAAAGTAGAAGTCACCACGTATTTTTGGCGACGAGGTAAACTGGTTTTGTGGACGGATCGGCCCCGTTTTCGATCAGGAGCTGTGAGCGGGCGAGGAGCCTCGTGTTTGGATGGCTACATTCGGAACGGTCAGTGTGTTCGGCGTGCAAATCGAGGAGTGGCCAGAGTACGAGGAAAGGTTGGGCCATTTTTTCTGTGCTAATGGAATTACTGAGGAGGCTAAGAAGTGCTCTATTCTCCTGAGTGCGTGTGGGGCAAGAACGTACAAGCTGATACGGAACTTAGCTATGCTGCGGAAACCGGGAGAAATTCCATACGACGAGCTGGTCAAGCTCGTGGGGAACCACCACAATCAGAAGCCTTCGGTGATAGTTCAATGGTTCAAGTTTCACAGCCATGTCCGGAAGCCAAGTCAGTTTGTGGGCGATTTTGTGGCCGAGCTTTGGCAGCTATCGGAGTATTGCGATTTTGGAACCATGTTGGATGACATGCTCCGTGATAGATTAGTATGTGGCATTAATAATGACGCCATACAACGCCGCTTGTTGGGGGAAACCCCACCGTTGACTTTCAAGACAGCCTTAGAGATTGCTCAAGGCATGGAGTTGGCTGCTAATAATGCCAAGGATATACAGAAAGGATATCGGGGGGGGTCACAGTCGACAGCAGTGCTCCAAGTCAGGAGGGAGACTGGTAAACAGGCAAAGTGGGTAGAATGTTTTCGGTGTGGAGGAACGCACTATGCAAATGTTTGTAAATTCAAAGATACTGTCTGCCATGCTTGTAGCAAAAAGGGACATTTCGTTAAAAAATGCAGGAGCATAAAGGGTAAGGTTAAGCCTGGGCAGGGGGAAGCTCAACAGACTCAGGCAGCCTCACACCACCTAGGAGAAGCAGACGGAGAGGCAGCGTGTGCCTACAACATGTTTGGGGTGGAAACCGATGAGGGACCATCTGAACCATATTATGCCACAGTCACTGTCAAGGGAAAGGACATTAAATTGGAGATTGATTCAGGGGCTACTGCATCGGTCATTAGTGAAGAGACCTACAGGAGGACATGGGGATCCAACCTGCCTCCCATCAGACCATCTAAGCTCCAACTCAGGACCTATACGGGGCAGCCTATACCTCATTTAGGGGTGTTATATGTGGATATTTTGGCTGGGGGCCAGAAGGCTGAAGCCAGGCTGGTGATAGCTAAGGGCAGTGAGCCCAGTCTTTTGGGCTGTGATTGGCTTCGCAAAATCTTGCTCAACTGGCATGAAATTAAGTATGCACGCACGACGGAGGACATTCTGCAGCAGTATAGTGACGTTTTCATGGATGAGCTGGGCTCATTGAAGGGCGTGACCATGAAACTCCATGTTGACCCTGAGGCCACACCACGTTTTTTAAGCTCAGGTTGGTGCCCTATGCCATGAAAGGCAAAGTCGAGGAGGATCTGGAACGTTTACAGGGGCTGGGCATCATTGAGCCCGTCCAGTTTTCCAGGTGGGCGGCTCCTATTGTTCCAGTTTTGAAGGCGGATAAAACGGTGAGGATATGTGGGGACTACAAGCTTATGGTGAATCAGATCTCTAGGCTGGAGGAGTACCCATTGCCATGGGTGGATGACCTGTTTGTGACCCTGTCAGGGGGTAAGGTGTTTCCAGAGCTGGACATGAGCCACGCCAATGAGGATTCAAAGGAGTACGTCACCATCAATACACACAAGGGATTATTCAAATACAATCGCCTGGTGTTTGGAGTGGCGTCTAGCCCCGCCATTTTCCAAAGGACAATGGACTCTTTGCTGCAGAGGATTCCACATGTAGCAGTGTATCTTGATGATATTTTGATCACAGAAGCCACGGAGGGGGAGCATCTGGCTAACCTAGAACAGGTGCTGAAGAGACTCTCAGATGCAGGGTTGCGGTTGAAACGCGGAAAATGTGTGTTCCTGGCTCCGAGTGTGACCTACCCGGGACACAAGATTACAGCTGAGGGGCTTTGCCCAGTGAAGGACAAAGTGAGAGCTATTAAGGAGGCCCCAAGCCCCAAGAGTGTCACTGAACTCAGATCATTTTTGGGCATGGTGAATTATTATGGCAAGTTTCTTCCAGACCTCTCAAAGGTTTTGGCCCCACTGTATAAGCTGCTTCACAATGACACTACGTGGCAGTGGGGTGAAGAGCAGGAGGAAGCTTTCAAGAAAGTGAAAGAACTCCTGCACTCAGCGAAGCTGCTTGTTCACAATGACCCGGACAAGGAGATCACCCTTTCGTGCGACGCTTCGCCCTATGGAGTCGGGGCAGTTCTCTCACACGTAATGGAGGACCATTCAGAGAAGCCTATTGGTTTTGCTTCACGTACCCTGACGGCTGCTGAGAAGGGATATTCACAGCTAGACAAAGGAGGTCTGGCCATTGTTTTTGCAGTCAAACGTTTTCATCAGTACCTCAATGGACGTGCATTCACAATTTATACGGACCATAAACCACTGCTGAGCCTTTTTAGGGAGACCAGATGCATCACCGCTAGCCTCAGCCAGGATACAGCGTTGAGCTCTCACATTGTCAGCCTACCAGTGTACTATCGTGTACAGAGCGGGTGGGCAGGGATAATGCAAACGCCGATGCGCTGAGTCGACTACCTTTACCTGAGATGCTTGTTACTACATATGTGCCTCCAGAGACTGTGTTTTCATTGGAGAGGCTGTCCGCGAGACCTGTAAAGGCAACCCAGATGAAGCAATGGACAGAGAGGGACCCAGTGCTGTCTCAAGTCAAGACTTTTCTTTTACAAGGTTGGCCCAGAGTTGTGGAAGGAGAGGAACTGAGACCTTATGCCAAACGCAAGACAGAACTGAGTCTGCAGGATGGTTGCATTTTCTGGAGGGCGAGGGTCATCGTGCCTCCCCTTGGCCATTCACAGATTGTGGAGGAAATTCATGAGACTCACCCAGGGGTGTCTCGAATGAAGAGCCATGCAAGAATGGTGGCCAAGAATGGATCAGGATCTGGAGAACACGGTAAAATCATGCACGCAATGTCAGACCAATCAGAACATGCCATCACCAGCTCCTTTGCACCCATGGGAGTGGCCAGTCTACCCCTGGTCTAGGCTACATTTGGACTTTGCTGGCACCTTTATGGGACAGATGTTTCTTGTAATGGTAGATGCGCATTCCAAATGGATCAAAGCTCACATCATGAGCAACATCACAGCCCCCTCAACCATAGACAAACTCAAGCAAGTGTTTGCAGTCCACGGGTTGCCTGACACTCTGGTCACTGATAATGGCCCAACGTTCACCAGTGAGCTGTTCGGTGAGTTCATGCAGCAGAATTGCATTCATCACATTCAGACGGCCCCTTTCCACCCAGCCTCAAATGGTTTGGCTGAGCGGGCTGTTCAGACAGTGAAGGAAGGCCTGAAGCGGATGACAGGGGACTCTCTTAGTGCCCAGCTTTCACATTTCCTGTTTAAATACCGCCTCACTCCACAGACTACGACTGCATGCACTCCAGCAGAGATGCTGATGGGGTGTAGGCTCAAGTCAAGATTGGACCTGCTGCGCCCGGACATGAAGGCAAAAGTGGAGAGAAAGCAGGAAAAGCAGAAGGAGGGACATGATCAACATGCACGAGACAGACAATTAGAACCGGATGACAATGTCTATGTGAGAAACAATCAGCAATGGCTACCTGGGATTATTCTTAAGCAGAGTGGTCCAGTCTCCTATGTTGTTAAGCTGACTGATGGGTGTGTTTTCCGCAGACATCAGGACCATGTGCGCCTGCGTCATGATTCCGGCTCAGAGGTAGACAGTTCCATGGAGTTTCCAATGGTGAGACAGACTACTGGGGAGGCATGTCCACCGATGACTTTGCTAGAGGGAGACACACTGGCAGAGGGGGCAGAGTCCCCTGAAGAGGATGGACATTCTTACGTGGACACACAGACCCCTCTCGTGTCCCCAACACCAGATCCACCCAAAACATCCACACCAGCGGTGCCTGCTGGGTCACCAGGGGTACTGCGTAGATCGCAGCACCCTCACAAACCTCCTGACAGACTGAATCTTTGATTGGATAGTTTCTTTTATTGTTAGATTGAATGTTGAATTTGCCATTTTTTTTTAGGTGTTTTTGTATTGGTAACCTGTTGCTAATGATACCACTGTTTTTATTTCCCAGTTCTTCTATATTTGGGGAATGTTGGATTTTAAAGGGGGAGAAGTGTTGTAATGTGAGTATTATTAAAAGTTAGTTAATACTAATCGGGGAGCTGTTGGTAGCAAGAGGCGGAATCCGGGGTTGGCGGGGTCTTTACTTCTGCTCTTTTTACTCCCAGTATGCATTGTATATAGTTCCTCCACCCAGGCCGCACGGGGTACCTGGAAGCCTCTGTATTGTAAACATCATTTGCTGTCCCAGATAAAGATGCTCTTTTGGCCATCAAGTTGGCAAGTGGTCTTTTTGTAAAGTAGAAGTTACCACAGTGTTAACAACCAACATAACCTAACAACGTGCTGGGGGCAGCCTGGCTGGGCCCAATTCCTTCTTAAGCATATCCCTACACCCTGTACATTCCTCAGGGGATTCACTCAATCCCAATGGCCCATAACAGGAAACAGTTGAGGCCAGTTCATTGGCTATATTTAAGAGGGAGTTAGATATGGCCCTTGTGGCTAAAGGGATCAGGGGGTATGGAGAGAAAGCAGGTACAGGGTTCTGAGTTGGATGATCAGCCATGATCATACTGAATGGCGGTGCAGGCTCGAAGGGCCAAATGGCCTACTCCTGCACCTATTTTCTATGTTTCTATATTGGACATTCTCCTGCTTTTTCTGACCAGAGACTCAATATCCCTCATCATCCAGGGTTCCCTTCACTCTAACAGGAACATACTGGCCCTGAACTCTGTTTCACTTTAAAAAGCCCCTCACACAGTGACTCGAAATGTCCCTTCCCCAATGTGAGGGCAGAAATGTAATCCATATTGGATGTTATCCTCTCAAAGGCAGCTCTCGATGTAGTTCTGTCAGAGACCGATGCTCTCTCACTGTCCAGGCTAATAAAGGAAGACATTAGTTCCCATGGTGACAGGTTTCTGGGCTCCCTCACCCTGTGCCATCAGTGCTCGACTGAAGAGGCTTTCCTCAGATGCAAAGGGATCTTTGCCTTGTTCTCTGCTAGAGGATTCACTCCACTTGCAGTTACCAATAGCAACCAGAATTATTAGCTATTGTAAGAGGGAGTGTAGCTCTGGAAACCACCTTGTCAAAGCAATCACTGCAGAACGGTTACAATCATTTAAAATTATGACAGTACATCTCCTATCTGCAGTGGGATATGTAAAGCTCGCCTGGTTCTCCAGATCTTACAGTACACTTCATGTCTCACTGCCTCGAGAGACGAGGGTGGTTTATGGGAGACACACAGACTGCAGCTCCCGTCTGGTAGTGTGGCCGAGGTTTAATATTGCCTCTGGATTCTGCTGCCACAGGCTTGGAGGTTGTTAAACTTCTGAGGTGCATCTGTACTGGTCTTCTGAGGCCTACAGCCCCAAAGACATCCTGAGGAGTGTTTAATGGCACTGGGCCTGTACTCAGTGATTTATTGCCCACCTCAACCTCATTCTCCTGCCTTCTCCCTCTAACCTGGCTAATCAAGAACTTACCAACTTCCACTTTAAATATACCCAGTGTCTTGTGTATACACCTCCACTGCCATCTCTGGAGTTGAATTCTACAGATTCACTAACCACCTCTTATCAATTTTTATCGACGCACCATGGAAAGTATTCTGTCTGGTTGCAACACAGCTTGGTATGGTAACTGCTCTATACGTGTCTGCAGAAACTGCAGAGGGTTATCGACACAGTCCAGCACATCACCGAAACTAACCACAAACAAGAGAAAATCTGCAGATGCTGTAAGTCTGAGCAACACACACAGAATGCTGGAGGAACTCAGCAGGCCAGGCAGCATCTGTGGAAAAGAGTACAGTTGAAGGGTCTCAGCCTGAAACGTCGGCCATACTCTTTTCCATAGATTATTATTGGAATAATAATTGGAGTTCTTCAGCGTTTTCTGTGTGTTCCACAGAAACCAGCCTCCCTCCCCTCGACGGACTCTGTCTACACTTCTCACCGTCTCAGTAAAGCAGCCGGCAGAATCAAAGACCCCACCCACCCCAGACATTCACTCTCCCCCCTCTCCCATCGGGCAGAAGATACAAAAGCGTGAAAGCACATCCCACCAGGCCCAAGGACAGCTTCTACCCCACTGTTATCAGTGAAAGCACGTCCCACCAGGCTCAAGGACAGCTTCTACCCCACTGTTATCAGTGAAAGCACATCCCACCAGGCCCAAGGACAGCTTCTACCCCACTGTTATCAGTGAAAGCACGTCCCACCAGGCTCAAGGACAGCTTCTACCCCACTGTTATCAGTGAAAACACGTCCCACCAGGCCCAAGGACAGCTTCTACCCCACTGTTATCAGTGAAAGCACATCCCACTAGGCCCAAGGACAGCTTCTACCCCACTGTTATCAGTGAAAACACGTCCCACCAGGCCCAAGGACAGCTTCCACCCCACTGTTATCAGTGAAAGCACATCCCACCAGACCCAAGGACAGCTTCTATCCCACTGTTATCAGTGAAAACACGTCCCACCAGGCCCAAGGACAGCTTCTACCCCACTGTTATCAGTGAAAACACGTTCCACCAGGCCCAAGGACAGCTTCTACCCCACTGTTATCAGTGAAAGCACGTCCCACCAGGCCCAAGGACAGCTTCTACCCCACTGTTATCAGTGAAAGCACCTCCCACCAGGCTCAAGGACAGCTTCCACCCCACTGTTATCAGTGAAAGCACGTCCCACCAGGCCCAAGGACAGCTTCTATCCCACTGTTATCAGTGAAAGCATGTCCCACCAGGCCCAAGGACAGCTTCTACCCCACTGTTATAGTGAAAGCACGTCCCACCAGGCCCAAGGACAGCTTCTATCCCACTGTTATCAGTGAAAGCACATCCCACCAGGCCCAAGGACAGCTTCTATCCCACTGTTATAGTGAAAGCACGTCCCACCAGGCCCAAGGACAGCTTCTATCCCACTGTTATCAGTGAAAGCACGTCCCACCAGGCCCAAGGACAGCTTCTACCCCACTGTTATCAGTGAAAGCACATCCCACCAGGCCCAAGGACAGCTTCTACCCCACTGTTATCAGTGAAAACACGTCCCACCAGGCCCAAGGACAGCTTCCACCCCACTGTTATCAGTGAAAGCACGTCCCACCAGGCCCAAGGACAGCTTCTACCCCACTGTTATCAGTGAAAGCACATCCCACCAGGCCCAAGGACAGCTTCTATCCCACTGTTATCAGTGAAAGCACGTCCCACCAGGCTCAAGGACAGCTTCCACCCCACTGTTATCAGACCCATGGACAGACCTCTTGTATGATAACGATGACCTCACAATCTACCTCATTATCACCTTGCACCTTATTGCCTACCTGCACTGCACTCTTTTGGTGGATTTTACACTTCATTCTGCATTCTGTTACTGTTTTCCCTTGTTCTACCACAATGCATCGTGTAATGATCTGATCAGTGTGTAAGACACAAGCTTGTCACTGTATCTTGATACATGTGACAATAATAAAATAATTCTAATTCCAGTAGTTCTGAGGCTTGTAAAGTTAACTCTCTCTCTCCTTGGATGTTGTCTGTGTGGAATTTTTTGAGCATTTTCTGTCTCTTCGGCTCTGAAGCCATGTGAACAAGTGTGAATGATCAGCTTTATGTCATATGTACATTGAAGCACAGTGAAGGAGTGGGACGCTGCGTGGAGTGGTTCTCTGATGTATGGGACTAGAGATAAATCTGTAGCACGTAGAGCTGGGAGGCTGTGTACACCTCGGAGTCAGTGTGTCAGCCGTTAGGGAGATTGCATAGAGATGGTGTAATCAGAGCTGGGAGGCTGTGTACACCTCGGAGTCAGTGTGTCAGCCGTTAGGCAGAGTGCATAGAGACGGGGTATCAGAGCTGGGAGGCTGTGTACACCTCGGAGTCAGTAGTCAGCCGTTAGGCAGAGTGCATAGAGACGGTTTATCAGAGCTGGGAGGCTGTGTACACCTCGGAGTCAGTGTGTCAGCCGTTAGGCAGAGTGCATAGAGACGGTGTATCAGAGCTGGGAGGCTGTGTACACCTCGGAGTCAGTGTGTCAGCCGTTAGGCAGAGTGCAGAGAGACGGTGTATCAGAGCTGGGAGGATGTGTACACCTCGGAGTCAGTGTGTCAGCCGTTAGGCAGAGTGCACAGAGATGGTGTATCAGAGCTGGGAGGCTGTGTACACCTCGGTGTCAGTGTGTCAGCCGTTAGACAGAGTGCATAGAGACGGTGTATCAGAGCTGGGAGGCTGTGTGCACCTTGGAGTCAATGTGTCAGCCGTAAGGCAGAGTGCATAGAGACGGTGTATCAGAGCTGGGAGGTTGTGTACACCTCGGAGTCAGTAGTCAGCCATTAGGCAGAGTGCACAGAGACGGTTTATCAGAGCTGGGAGGCTGTGTACACCTCGGTGTCAGTGTGTCAGCCGTTAGACAGAGTGCATAGAGACGGTGTATCAGAGCTGGGAGGCTGTGTGCACCTCGAAGTCAGTGTGTCAGCCGTTAGGCAGAGTGCATAGAGATGGTGTATCAGAGCTGGGAGGCTGTGTACACCTCGGTGTCAATGTGTCAGCCGTTAGGCAGAGTGCACAGAGACGGTTTATCAGAGCTGGGAGGCTGTGTACACCTCGGTGTCAATGTGTCAGCCGTTAGGCAGAGTGCACAGAGACGGTGTATCAGAGCTGGGAGGCTGTGTACTCCTCGGAGTCAGTGTGTCAGCCGTTAGGCAGAGTGCATAGAGACAGTGTATCAGAGCTGGGAGGCTGTGTACACCTCGGAGTTAGTGTGTCAGATGGTGTATCAGAGCTGGGAGGCTGTGTACATCTCGGAGTCAGTAGTCAGCCGTTAGGCAGAGTGCATAGAGACTGTGTATCAGAGCTGGGAGGCTGTGTACACCTCGGAGTTAGTGTGTCAGATGGTGTATCAGAGCTGGGAGGCTGTGTACATCTCGGAGTCAGTAGTCAGCCGTTAGGCAGAGTGCATAGAGACGGTGTATCAGAGCTGGGAGGCTGTGTACACCTCGGAGTCAGTAGTCAGCCGTTAGGCAGAGTGCATAGAGACTGTGTATCAGAGCTGGGAGGCTGTGTACACCTCGGAGTCAGTGTGTCAGCCGTTAGGGAGATTGCATAGAGACGGTGTATCAGAGCTGGGAGGCTGTGTACACCTCGGAGTCAGTGTGTCAGCCGTTAGGCAGAGTGCAGAGAGACGGTGTATCAGAGCTGGGAGGCTGTGTACACCTCGGAGTTAGTGTGTCAGCCGTTAGGCAGAGTGCAGAGAGACGGTGTAATCAGAGCTGGGAGGCTGTGTACACCTCGGAGTCAGTGTGTCAGCCGTTAGGCAGAGTGCATAGAGACGGTGTATCAGAGCTGGGAGGCTGTGTACACCTCGGAGTCAGTAGTCAGCCGTTAGGCAGAGTGCATAGAGACTGTGTATCAGAGCTGGGAGGCTGTGTACACCTCGGAGTCAGTGTGTCAGCCGTTAGGCAGAGTGCATAGAGACGGTGTATCAGAGCTGGGAGGCTGTGTACACCTCGGAGTCAGTAGTCAGCCGTTAGGCAGAGTGCACAGAGACAGTGTATCAGAGCTGGGAGGCTGTGTACACCTCGGAGTCAGTGTGTCAACCATTAGGCAGAGTGCAGAGAGACGGTGTATCAGAGCTGGGAGGCTGTGTACACCTCGGAGTTAGTGTGTCAGCCGTTAGGCAGAGTGCATAGAGACGGTGTATCAGAGCTGGGAGGCTGTGTACACCTCGGAGTCAGTAGTCAGCCGTTAGGCAGAGTGCACAGAGACAGTGTATCAGAGCTGGGAGGCTGTGTACACCTCGGAGTCAGTGTGTCAACCATTAGGCAGAGTGCATAGAGACTGTGTATCAGAGCTGGGAGGCTGTGTACACCTCGGAGTCAGTGTGTCAACCATTAGGCAGAGTGCATAGAGACGGTGTATCAGAGCTGGGAGGCTGTGTACACCTCGGAGTTAGTGTGTCAGCCATTAGGCAGAGTGCATAGAGACAGTGTATCAGAGCTGGGAGGCTGTGTACACCTCGGAGTCAGTGTGTCAGCCATTAGGCAGAGTGCATAGAGACAGTGTATCAGAGCTGGGAGGCTGTGTACACCTTGGAGTCAGTGTGTCAGCCGTTAGGCAGAGTGCATAGAGATGGTGTAGCCGAGCTGTGAGGCTGTGTACAACTCGGAGTCAGTGTGTCAGCCGTTAGGCAGAGTGCATAGAGACGGTGTATCAGAGCTGGGAGGCTGTGTACACCTCGGAGTCAGTGTGTCAGCCGTTAGGCAGAGTGCATAGAGATGGTTTATCAGAGCTGGGAGGCTGTGTACACCTTGGAGTCAGTAGTCAGCCATTAGGCAGAGTGCATAGAGACAGTGTATCAGAGCTGGGAGGCTGTGTACACCTCGGAGTCAGTGTGTCAGCCGTTAGGCAGAGTGCATAGAGACTGTGTATCAGAGCTGGGAGGCTGTGTACACCTTGGAGTCAGTAGTCAGCCATTAGGCAGAGTGCATAGAGACAGTGTATCAGAGCTGGGAGGCTGTGTACACCTCGGAGTCAGTGTGTCAGCCGTTAGGCAGAGTGCATAGAGACGGTGTATCAGAGCTGGGAAGCTGTGTACACCTCGGAGTCAGTGTGTCAGCCGTTAGGCAGAGTGCATAGAGACGGTGTATCAGAACTGGGAGGTTGTGTACATCTCGGAGTCAGTAGTCAGCCGTTAGTCAGAGTGCATAGAGACGGTGTATCAGAGCTGGGAGGCTGTGTACACCTCGGAGTCAGTGTGTCAGCCATTAGGCAGAGTGCATAGAGACGGTGTAGCCGAGCTGTGAGGCTGTGTACACCTCGGAGTTAGTGTGTCAGCTTCAGTGTATAGAAATGGTGTATCAGCACTGAGTGTGTAAGGCAGTGGCAGAGGAGAAAGCCAAAGAGTTCAAGAGAGAGAAAACTTAATCTCAAACCACAGTGAAAAGGGAGAGGGATGGATAGGGCAATGTAAAACCCTTGAGGCCGAGCCAGTTACTGTGGGAATCTGTGGATTAAGGGATGCGAACAGAACGCTGGAAGAACTCAGCAGGTCAGGCAGCATCCGTGAGAAAAGAGTAGCCAACGTTTCGGGCCGAGACCCTTCATCAGGAATGGGGGGGGGGGGGGAGAGGGCCAAAGCCCAGTAATAGAGATAGCCGAGGTGGTAGGGCCTCGAGGCGCCAGGTGGAAAACCAATCAGAGGAAAGGGGGGGAGGGGGAGGGGATAAGCATGAAAGAACTGTAGAGATAAAGAAGCAGAAAGTTGAAAGGGGAGAGAGGCAGAGAGGGACCTGGGATAGGGGAAGGGGGAGGGGAGGGAATTACCGGAAATTGGAGAATTCAATGTTCATACCACCAGGCTGGAGGCTACCCAGACGGTAGATGTGGTGAACTAGATATATCTGTCTGACTGCTCCTGTGGCTCCTCCCACAGACCCCTGTCTGACTGCTCCTGTGGCTCCTCCCACAGACCCCTGCTGACTCCTCCCACAGACCCCTGCTGACTGCTCCTGTGACTCCTCCCACAGACCCCTGCTGACTGCTCCTGTGGCTCCTCCCACAGACCCCTGTATAAAGGCGACTGTGGTCTGCTGCTCTCCCTCATTTTCCCAGGATGTAGTGTTGTTCTTCAGTCAATAAAAGCCGATATCTCACTTCCTAAGTCTCAGCGTGAGTTATTGATGGTGCATCAATTTTATTGACTGAAATTACAACATGGAAACCGTTTTACGCCCAGAACGCCTAGATTTGGACCCCCAAGACCCTGAAGCAGCTCTTGCCTTTGAACACTGGCTTGTGTGCTTCCAATCGTACTTGGAGGAGGTTCGTGCCACCGACTCGGCTGTTCGGCACAGACTTCTCCTCTCGAGGGTCGCCCCAAAAGTTTATTCATTCATCAGGGACCTCTCCACCTACGAGGGGGCGCTTGCCGCCCTCAAAAGTCAGTACCTGCTCCCGGTAAACGCAGTTTATGCCCGGCACCGCTTGGCAACACGAAAACAGCGGCCTACGGAGTCGACTGCTGAATTTCTCCGAGCTCTACAGGCACTCGTGCGGACTTGTGAATGCCAAGCGCTCACAGCGGAACAGCATACAGAACTCTTGGTCCGAGACGCTTTTGTGACTGGGGTTCGGTCAGTGTATTTACGCCAGCGGCTGCTGGAAAAAGCTGATCTTACCTTACGCTCCGCGATAGAGACGGCCGATACGATAGAGGCTGCGCAGCTGTACGCCGAAGCGGTCCAGCCGCGCGATTCCCTGGTTCCGAGCGAATTCGCCAACGCCGCTGCCAGTCGCGGTATCACGAACTCCTCGAATTCGCCGAGTATAAAACACTGTTACTTTTGTGGGCTTCAGAACCATTCCAGAAACAGCTGTCCGGCTCGCGAAGCGACTTGTTCCAGCTGCGGGAAGAAGGGCCATTTCGCCAAGGTCTGTAAATCTAAACCGCGCCCGGGGTCGAGCAGCGCTGCGTCTGAGACCTGGGGGCCGCCATTTTGCATGCCCGGATGTGTGCGGCCATCTTTGCTGGCGTCACCAGGCCCCGCCCCCGACTCGTCATCTTGCATGCCCGGATGTGAGCGGCCATCTTTGCCGGCGTCACCAGGCCCCGCCACCGACTCGCCCCGTTCAACGCTGGCTTCCGTGACCCTCGACCAAAGCACTCCGCACCAGCTCGCAAGGTCGATGATGGACATCCTGGTGGAGGGGCACAGGACTAGCTGCCTTCTGTTTGACACGGGCAGCACTGAGAGTTTTATTGACCCGGCCACAGTGAAACGCTGTGGACTCGTGACACGGCCGGTACGTCACAGGATCACCTTGGCTTCTGGGTCGCATTCCACAGACATCTGGGTGGGTTGTGTAGCGACATTGGTGGTGCAGGGCACAGAATATCGGAACTTTGTGTTCCTGGTCATGCCTCGACTGTGCGCACCTGTGCTGTTGGGGCTGGACTTCCAGAGCCATCTCAAAAGTGTGACTATGGCATATGACGGGCCCCTCCCACCACTCACTGTCAGGAATCCTCAGTTTGGTGGGACTTCGCCATATACTCCGTTACCACACGCACATACACACCGAACCACACATCCCGCCCAGCACCATGCCGATAGCTGTGCTGCTGACACTACTTGCAGCCTCTCCACCCTCAAGATCCCTCCCCCATCGCTGTTCACCAACCTGACCCCCGACTGTAAACCGGTGGCAACTAAAAGTAGGAGGTACAGTGCGGGGGACAGGGCCTTTATTCATTCAGAGGTGCAGCGGCTGCTCGGGGAGGGGATCATTGAGCCGAGCACAAGCCCATGGCAGTCCCAGGTGGTCGTTGTTCGGACTGGGCAGAAAAATAGGATGGTTGTGGACTATAGCCAGACCATCAATAGATTCACGCAGCTTGACGCGTACCCCCTACCCTGCATCGCGGATATGGTCAACCAGATAGCTCAGTACAAGGTGTACTCGACAATTGATCTGAAATCCGCTTATCACCAGCTCCCCATTCGCCCGGAGGACCGCCCCTACACCGCCTTCGAGGCGGGTGGTAGGCTCTATCACTTTCTGCGCGTCCCATTTGGTGTCACAAATGGGGTCTCAGTCTTCCAGAGGGAGATGGACCGGATGGTGGACCAGTACAAACTGAAGGCCACATTTCCCTATCTAGATAACATCACCATCTGTGGTCGCGACTGGTCGGATCATGACGCCAACCTCCAACGATTTTTCCAAGTGGCCGATGCTTTGAACCTCACTTATAACAAGGACAAGTGTGTGTTCAGAACCACACGACTCGCTATCCTTGGGTATGTCGTGGAGAACGGCGTCATTGGCCCTGACCCCGACCGTATGCGCCCCCTGTTAGAACTCCCTCTTCCCACCACTCTCAAGGCCCTCCGGCGGTGCCTGGGTTTTTTTTCCTATTACGCCCTGGCCCGCCCCCTGGTCCGGTCTACCACTTTTCCCCTCTCTGCCGAGGCCCGCGCGGCCTTCAGCTGCATTAAAGGGGACATTGCCAAAGCAACGATGCATGCGGTAGACGAGACCATTCCCTTCCAAGTAGAGAGTGACGCCTCTGACGTCGTGCTGGCTGCTACCCTCAATCAGGAAGGCAGGCCAGTGGTGTTTTTTTCTCGTACCCTTCAAGGCTCTGAACTTCGGCACTCCGCGGTGGAGAAAGAAGCCCAGGCCATAGTGAAAGCTATTAGGCACTGGAGGCACTATCTCGCCGGCAAAAGGTTCACCTTGCTGACCGACCAGCGCTCGGTTGCGTTCATGTTCAGCAACCAACAGCGGGGCAAAATCAAAAATGATAAAATTTTGCGATGGAGAATAGAACTCTCCACCTACAATTATGATATCCTGTACCAGCCTGGCAGGCTCAATGAACCCTCTGATGCCCTATCCCGGGGAACGTGTGCTAGTGCCCAGCTCGACCAGCTGTATGCCCTTCATGCCCAACTTTGCCACCCGGGGGTCACCCGATTTTACCATTTCATTAAAGTCCGGAACCTGCCGTACTCCCTGGAGGACATCAGGACGATGACCAGGGACTGCCAGATCTGCGCTGAGTGCAAACCGCACTTCTACCGTCCTGACACTGCGCAGCTTGTCAAGGCCACCCGCCCTTTTGAGCGACTGAGTGTTGACTTTAAGGGCCCCCTTCCCTCCACCGACCGCAATGTCTATTTTCTCAGTATTATTGACGAGTACTCGCGATTCCCCTTTGCCGTTCCCTGCCCCGACACTACTACCACGTCGGTCATAAAAGCCCTGCGCCAGCTCTTCACTCTGTTCGGATATCCCTGCTATGTCCACAGTGATAGAGGGTCCTCCTTTATGAGTGACGAGTTGCGCCGGTTCCTGCTAGCTAGGGGCATTGCTACTAGTCGCACCACGAGTTATAATCCCCGGGGGAATAGCCAGGTGGAGAGGGAGAATGCCACAGTGTGGAAGGCCACACTTTTAGCCCTTAAGTCAAAAGGGTTGCCGGTCTCCCGATGGCAGGAGGTCCTCCCTGAGGCACTCCACTCTATCCGCTCCCTGTTGTGTACGTCCACTAATGCCACCCCTCACGAACGCCTATTCTCTTTTCCCAGGAAGTCTGTCAGTAGGACCACCCTACCAGTTTGGCTGACGTCCCCGGGGCCAGTGCTGCTACGTAAACATGCGAGGAGTAATAAGTACTCACCGCTGGTCGAGAGGGTTCACCTCCTGCATGCTAATCCCCAGTATGCCTACGTGGTCTTGCCTGATGGGCGGGAGGACACGGTCTCTGTCCGCGACCTGGCGCCCGCCGGAGCAGCAGACCACTACCCCGAGCATTCCACGGTAACTATGAACCCTGTACCCGAGGTGACACCGCACACACCGTGCCACACCCTGACTCCTCACGACGCTCATGTACCGGGCATCCCGTACGCGTCTATTCCGGGGACCTCGCACACACGCGAGGGATCCCTGACACCTCCAGTTGGGACAGAACCAACCCACTCTCCGCCTCCGGAGCAAACACCACCTCCGGCACCTGTGCCATCACCACCTCCGGCACCTGTGCCATCACCACCTCCGGCACCTGTGCCATCACCACCTCCGGCTCCTGTGCAATTGCAGCCGGAGCTACGTAGATCTTAGCGAACGATTCGACCACCTGATAGACTTAACCTGTAAATATACTTGGGGATTTTTTTTTAAACAAATGGGGGGTGAATGTGGTGAACTAGATATACCTCTCTGACTGCTCCTGTGGCTCCTCCCACAGACCCTGCTGACTGCTCCTGTGGCTCCTCCCACAGACCCCTGTATAAAGGCGACTGTGGTCTGCTGCTCTCCCTCATTTTCCCAGGATGTAGTGTTGTTCTTCAGTCAATAAAAGCCGATATCTCACTTCCTAAGTCTCAGCGTGAGTTATTGATGGTGCATCAGTAGATGAGGTGTTGCTCCTCCAACCTGAGTTTGGCCTCATTATGGCAGTAGAGGAGGCCGTGTATGGACATATCTAGATGGGAATGAGAGGCAGAGTTGAAGTGGGTGGCAACCGGGAGGTCCTGTCTATTGTGACGGACAGAGCGTAGGTGCTCGACGAAGCGGTCCCCCAATCTGTGTCGGGTCTCACCGACGTAGAGGAGGCCGCACCGGGAGCACCGGATGCAATAGACGACTCCAGCAGACCCGCAGGTGAAGTGTTGCATCACCTGGAAGGACTGTCTGGGGCCCGGAATGGTGGTAAGGGGGGAGGTGTGGGGACAGGTGGAGCATTTGCACATGCAGGAATAAGTGCCAGGTGGGAGTTCTGTGGGGAGCCAAGTGTGGACCAGGTAGTCATGGAGGGAACGATCCCTGCGAAAAGCTGAGAGGGGCAGGGAGGGAAAGATGTGATCAGTGGTGGGGTCCTGTTGAAGGTGGCGGAAGTTGTGGAGGATAATATACTGGATCCAGAGGCCTCCAGCCTGGTGGTATGAACATTGAATTCTCCAATTTCCGGTAATTCCCTCCCCTCCCCCTTCCTCTATCCCAGGTCCCTCTCTGCCTCTCTCCCCTTTCAACTTTCTGCTTCTTTATCTCTACAGTTCTTTCATGCTTATCCCCTTCCCCTCCCCCCTTTCCTCTGATTGGTTTTCCACCTGGCGCCTCTAGGCCCTACCCCCTCCCCTATCTCTATTACTGGGCTTCGGTCCTCTCTCCCAACCCCCCCCCATTCCTGATGAAGGGTCTCGGCCCGAAACGTTGGCTACTCTTTTCTCACGGGTGCTGCCTGACCTGCTGAGTTCTTCCAGCGTTCTGTTCGCATCCCTTAATCCACAGATTCCCACAGTAACTGGCTCGGCCTCAAGGGTTTTACATTGCCCTATCCATCCCTCTCCCTTTTCACTGTGGTTTGAGATTAAGTTTTCTCTCTCTTGAACTCTTTGGCTTTCTCCTCTGCCACTGCCTTACACACTCAGTGCTGATACACCATTTCTATACACTGAAGCTGACACACTGACTCCGAGGTGTACACAGCCTCCCAGCTCTGATACACAGTCTCTATGCACTCTGCCTAACAGCTGACACACTGACTCCGAGGTGTACACAGCCTCCCAGCTCTGATACACCGTCTCTATGCACTCTACCTAATGGCTGACACACTGACTCCGAGGTGTACACAGCCTCCCAGCTCTGATACACAGTCTCTATGCACTCTGCCTAACGGCTGACACACTGACTCCGAGGTGT